>NC_047103.1:6869044-7085916 GCF_902500255.1 Thalassophryne amazonica
GACTTGTATTTGGTGCAACATGTGCAAGAACCTACTAGGCAGAGAGGTAATAATCATCCCAGCTGTTTGGACTTGGTTATCTCAAGTGAAGCTACTGTTAATGATAAGTGTGCTGCCTGATTGGTAAAGCTGATCACACTGTGCTTACATGGGACTTTCACACGAGTGTAAACAGATCATGTAAGGAAGATATATACAGGTATGACTACAATAAGACAGATTTTGTAAAATTACGAGGCCTTTTAAGGAAAGTAGACTGGTCTCCAGTGATCAGTTCTACTGATGTTCATGTAGGCTGGAAATGTTTTCATGACCATATTGTTCATGTTGAAAATGAATGTGTACCTTTGATTAAGATTAACAATGGTGGTAGAATTAATCCTCCGTGGCTTAATGTAACAGTTAAAAGGAGTATAACAAGAAAATAATTTGCATGGAGTGTTATGTGTCGGACGCAGCCCGGAGAACCGACCATCGTTTGAAGGACCCAGTATAAAATAAGCAGAGCACGGTACAAAGGATAGCAGAGTTTAATGAACATAACAGTGCTGTGATAAATATAAAAGTGCGCGGTCTGGCGTGGCGGATTTGCGGTGTGCTCCCAGCAGCACAACACGGTCCGGAGCCAGAACCAGTTTGGACCCAAGGACCCCGCCGACACCCCCCAGGTGGCCGCGATAAACCGAGTCTGTGAAAGAAGAAATCATCATGTGAGTCCACACTCAACACACAGAGAGACCACTCAAAGGTGCACAAACAGCAAACACTTCCTGGCTTAATTACTAATCAGCTTCCCACCCTGCAGGCATAGAACACCCTGTTCACAAAACTCCACAGCAGTGGAAGCTGATTAAACGACTACATACAGCTCAATATAATAAGGTGTGAGGGACACCATATTTACTGACTGTATAAATGTTAGTCACAAAATCTAACGTACCTCAGGAAGTGTGCTGACGAGCGTGAGACCTCACCCCCTCCTCTTTCACAGACCATGCATCAAACCTGGACGTTCTCTGCATCCACTGATGATGAGATGGCTCTCGAGACGATGATCTCACCCGTCTGGTCACAAGGTCGAGTCTCTGGCAAATACACACTGTGTACTCCAGTCTTAAATGCCACCATGTTCCAATCCATGTAGATGCACCACAGCTGTGAGTCCTGACGAGCCGCAGGTGATCAGGGTGAGGTCCTGATAAACTCAGCTACACAGCCACTCAGTCCCAAATGCAAGCCAGCTGGAAGGAAAAACAAAAGACAGAAACAAAAAGGCAGCCAGGCCCCCCCAGCCATACAACAGTACCCCACCCTCACGGGAAGCCTCCCGGCGACCACACAAACCTGGCCCAGGAGAAACACCCCCCTCCAGGGACCATGGCTGGAAACCGTATCCGCATTCATCTTCCAACAGAATCTTCATCTAACAGAACGGTTGATGTCTTCTCCTCTGGCTGCATCTTTGCCTTTGTTTCTGTCAGTCACTTAGCACAGGTGTGGCCAGGAGTTCTTAAACCTGTGCGTTCAGCCTTTGTCCAACCATGTTCACAGTCTGGTTAGTCATAAAACAAAAAAGACAAACACAAACAACCAACCCCCCCCCCCCCCCCCCTCCCCAGGGGACCGTCCCATCAAACCCCGGGAAGAGGAGAAAAGAAAAACACAACCCAAACTTAAGCTTACAAATAAAAATGCTAACACCCCCCCCCCTCCCCAGAGGACCGTTCCATCAAACCCCGGGAAGGGGAGAAAAGAAAAATCCAAACTTAAGCTAGCAAATAAAAACACTAACACCCCCCCCCCCCTCCCCAGAGGACCGTTCCATCAAACCCCGGGAAGGGGAGAAAAGAAAACCCCAAACTCAAGCTAGCAAATAAAAACACTAACACCCCCCCCCCCCAACGACATGTAGGGACCAACACCCCCCAGAGGACATCCCGCCAGCTCCAGGAGTAATAACCACAGCCGAGGTCCCTCTGGGATCCAATGTCACCCACGGGGACTCCCAGAGGACCATTCCATCAACCCCAGGAGACGCCTCCCCTCATGACCAACGGACCCAGCCCCGGCCGTCTATGGCTAGATTGACCCACAGCCCCTTTCCCCCCCAGAGGACACCACAGTCAAACCCTGAGGGCGGAAAACAAAAGGAGAAAAAAAAAACATACAAACAAAACAACCCCAACCCCACCCCCTTGGCGCAGTGGAAACTGGAAGCACGTCCAGTGTCACCAACCGTGACTATACCCCAGAAGCCAACCGGGAGGAGTGGAACAGCGGTTATGGCAGACGGCACAAAACAGCGCCACTCCTCCGACTTCTAAACCAGCCACCAGCTGCGGGTATATCCCACTGCCCCAAACCTCAGCCACGCCGATGGCAGACGGCTCAAAGGCGCGCTGAAGCCGGAGGTGGAACAGGGAATCAACAAACAAAAAACACCCCCCCCCCCCCCCAGGTGCAGAGGTTACCTGGGAAACGCCCAGCATAACCAAACTGCACCACTCCAGCAACGCCGACACTACGGCTCACACGGCTGGAGTCAGAGGAGAAGAGAGGGCACAACAAAAAACAAACAAAAAGAAAAAACAACCCAATTACCACCCCATCACCCCCCCAGGGGACCGTCCCATCAAACCCTGGGGAGGGGAAACTAAAAGAAATAAAAAAAAAAAAGACTAACAGACTAACATACAGTTGTTTGGGTCCTTTTCTACTCCAGACAGAACTGCAGGGTCACGACCCCAGACACTAATAGTGGAAAACAAAAAATAAAATCCCACACAAAAACCAACTCAAAAAACACCCACACAAAAATGAACTAACACAAAAATAAGTGATTTATACCGTCAAGCTCAAACAAATGGAACACACGTGTTCCAACTTAAGAGCTTGACGGTAATGTGACTCAGTCACCAACAGAGGGAGCCAGAGTGCTAAAAATGAAAAAACCCCTTTGGTGACAGAAAATAATTCATGCTGCTTTTCCTGTGAGCAGCTGTGAGCAACACACAACCAAAAATGTGATTCAACTAAATAACTCCGGAGCTGACACAACAGACGCAGTAGCTATCATTACCCGGGGAAACGTGGCTACGACTGTAACACAGGAAGGACCGTGACCCGTGCCACAGAGCTCCGCCGTGCGCGTTCACCCATTACAGACCCACTCCTGCAGCTCCCGTTCAAACCTCTTATCCGGTCGAAGTGCGACGCGAAGCCGTCGCCAGTCACACTCCACCACGACCCACGGATAAGGCACAAACACAGGAACATGGCTGCAAGAGAGCACGAATCAGTATTCAGTAATGGGTTCTCAAACACGCACCATCCGGGCGGAGAGCACCCACAACTGATCCGGATAACTTCTGAACGTCTGCTGCCGCCTTCCCGGTGCGTTACCGTCTCTGCTACCGCTGGGTCCGTGATGTTTGGCCAGAGTCTACTGCTATGTGTCGGACGCAGCCCGGAGAACCGACCAGCGTTTGAAGGACCCAGTATGAAATAAGCAGAGCACGGTACAAAGGATAGCAGAATTTAATGAACATAACAGTGCTGTGATAAATATAAAAGTGCGCGGTCTGGCATGGCGGATTTGCGGTGTGCTCCCAGCAGCACAAAACGGTCCGGAGCCAGAACCAGTTCAGACCCAGGGACCCCGCCAACACCCCCCAGGTGGCCGCGACAAACCGAGTCTGTGAAAGAAGAAATCATCATGTGAGTCCACACTCAACACACAGAGAGACCACTCAAAGGTGCACAAACAGCAAACACTTCCTGGCTTAATTACTAATCAGCTTCCCACCCTGCAGGCATAGAACACCCTGTTCACAAAACTCCACAGCAGTGGAAGCTGATTAAACGACTACATACAGCTCAATATAATAAGGTGTGAGGGACACCATATTTACTGACTGTATAAATGTTAGTCACAAAATCTAACGTACCTCAGGAAGTGTGCTGACGAGCGTGAGACCTCACCCCCTCCTCTTTCACAGACCATGCATCAAACCTGGACGTTCTCTGCATCCACTGATGATGAGATGGCTCTCGAGACGACGATCTCACCCGTCTGGTCACAAGGTCGAGTCTCTGGCAAATACACACTGTGTACTCCAGTCTTAAATGCCACCATGTTCCAATCCATGTAGATGCACCACAGCTGTGAGTCCTGACGAGCCGCAGGTGATCAGCCTCAGGTGATCAGGGTGAGGTCCTGATAAACTCAGCTACACAGCCACTCAGTCCCAAATGCAAGCCACCTGGAAGGAAAAACAAAAGACAGAAACAAAAAGGCAGCCAGGCCCCCCCAGCCATACAACATGGAGGAGATATCAGGATAGTAGATTGTATGCCAGATATCAAGAGTTTGTTAAGGAAAGAAATGTAGTTAATAGGAAAGTAAGAAAGGCTAAGAGAGATTATGAAAAGAATCTTTGTAAGAGACTTAAAAAGAACGGTAAGGCTTTCTACATGTATGTGAACAGTATGATGAAGTTCAGGTCACCCATTACTAAACTTAAAACTAACAATGGTGATGATGTAAATAATGATTGTGATATAGCAGATGAATTGAATAGTTTCTTTCAATCAGTGTTTGTCCATGAGGATGATAAAGGTTTGATTTGGTTTAACGGTTTTATGCATTGTATATATGGTGAAGAAGTGTCAGAAGCTTTTGTATGTAACAGGATGGGAGATGACACCATTCTTGAGAACGTATTTTTCCACACTTGATGTTAAGAAATTGTTACTCATAATCAATCCAAACAAAACTATGGGACCAAATGATATCCATCCACTGGAAATTTGCCAATGCAATCCCCATTTTTAAGAAGGGGGAGATGTAAATAACTGGAAACTATAGGCCAGTAAGCCTCACGTCTCAAATCTGTAAAATCAGTGAAAAACTTGTAAGAGATACCATTGTTACTCGGCATTGCTGTGATGAATAGCATGGCTTTAGGAAAGGTAGATCTTGTTTAACTAATTTGCTTAAAACACTGGAAGAGTGGACCATGTTTTATGATGAGGGCTTACCTTTTGATGTGTTATACCTAGATAGACTTCAAAAAAGCCTTTGATTCGGTACCTCATGCTAGATTAATTTATAAACTACAGAGTTGTGGTATTGTAGGCAAACTGTGTTACTGGGTTGAAGATTTCCTTAGAGACAGGAAACAGCGAGTTTGTGTTAATAATGTAAAATGTAATTGGCTTAATGTAAGTAGTGGTGTTCCACAAGGATCAGTCCTAGGACTGGTCTTTTTACACTTGAATCCTTACTACTGAAAATGTATGGTGGTAACTAGCACATAATAAGAGCTGTTTGGGAAATATGTGACTTCACATTTTGTTTGGAAATGATCGTTCTTGATCAGGCACATAGTCTGATTTAATTTGACTGTACAGAGGGGTGGAGGCGTTGATAAGCGTTGCTTCTGCCTATGCCTTTTTGGGCACTATGTACATTGTTTTCTTTTTTCTTTTCTTTCTTTTAACTACTTTGTTTATGAGTTTTGTTTGTTGTGTACGAGGTATTTTTGTTAAGCATATATGTGCCTAATAAATTGAATTCAAGTCAAATTCGGTACTATTTATTAACAAATTGCCTGGTGTAATATCAACCAAATGTAAACTATTTGCAGATGATACCAAGGTTTATCATCCAATTCTGTCCCTCATGGACTCAACAAAAGTGCAGAAAGATATTGATAATTTAATGTTATGGTTAAAATAATGGTTGTTAGGTTTTAATGAAGCTAAGTGTAAAGTACTACATTTTTAGTAGTCAAAACCCATGTCATGACTACTTTATGAATGGTAATGTGTTAAATTCTGTAAGCGAAGAGAAGGATCTGGGTGTGTTAATTACCAATACGCCCATTTCTAGATACATTGCTATGGCAGCTGCAAAAGCTAATAATGTTCTAGGCATGATTAAGAGAGCTCTTACATTTCTCGACAAAGAGTCATTTTTGGTTTTGTATAAAAGTTATGTACAACCACATCTGGAATATTGTGTCTAAGCATGGTCACCCTACCTGGAAAAAAGATAAATTGTTACTAGAGAAGGTGCAAAGATGTGCAACCAAATTAGTACCTGGTTTGCAAAATTTGAGTTATGAGGAGAGATTAAGTGAACTGGGTTTAACATCTCTTGAGAACAGAAGAGTTAGGGGCGACCTCATTGCACATGTAAACCATGTAGGATCATTGTACATGATCTTACATGGTTTTGAAGCTGTCGACCCCTTTATTTACTAGAAGAAGGTATAATGGCTTTAGAGGTCATGAACTTACTGTTGAGGTAAAAAGATCACGTCTCAGTATTAGAAAGTTTAGTTTTACTAATAGAGTTCTATGTCTATGGAACACCCTTCTTGAACAGATAGAACTGTCACATGAATGCTTTTAGGAACAACTATGATAGGTACTATACTACCTTAATTTGACTGTCTTTTTAACTTTACTTTTAATTGAGGCTCGATGTCTGCTTCTAATTATAACCAGCTCTAAGGTGTGGTTCTTATGTCTTCTGTTTTTATGTTTTATTCAAATTTTTATATGTTTTGTTTATTATTATACATTATGTATACATGTTTCACACAACTAAATGAATTATGAATCGTTTGTATATGCTCAATACATATTTTAATCACACCTCACACTTTGGCTGACCTGATGGAGTTCTGGTCTTTAGTCCGAGCAGTCAGGTGTTTGATCCCACCACTGTCCCGGCCACAAAGCTAGGTCCTCCAGTCACAAATTGATTGGGTGCTAAAAATTCAAATTAAGAAATTGAATGTAATAAAATAAAAATAAGGACTAAATAATAATAATAAAGAAAAATAAAATACTAATAATATTAACAATAAAAATAAAAAAGATGAGGAGGTCCTCAATATGAGGACCTCCTTAACTGGAGTTATGGTATTTGAGAGAGCTAAAAAGGAAAAGAGGAAATAATTAGAGAGCAGAGAGGATAGCAGCTAAAAGAACAGAAGAGGAACGTGATGAACAAATAATAGGTGCAGAGAGACGTCGTTATTGTGGGATTCTTAACACCCAGAAGGCCAAGGTCTGGTCAAATGGCCAATCTACCTCTAAAGTCCATGGATAGTTAAATGACTCCAAGATCCCCTGTGGAGAGCTACTTCTGTTATGTAAAGAGGGGCTGACTTGGCTAGCCACATTCTTGTGTTTGCATATTTGCTGTCTGTGTGCCTGCGTAGCTGAAAGGGCTGCTGATTTGTGCTTAGCTGGATAAATAACTTTACCCTGGGGGAGAGATGAAATTTTGTTTTCTGAATTTGTCATGGTCCTGCCCTTGATGTGCTTTCTGTTATGACTTTTTCATTGATCTTTGCTTTCTTGTTCTGTACATCTGTATTTGCATTCCTGCCATGTTCATGTTTTCATTGGTTTTGTTTTCTTTTCATCGTTCATGTATTGTGTAGTTTTGTCTTAGTAGCTGTTTTGCCACATTGTTTTCATTAATTGTTACCTTAGTTTTCACTTCAGTCTTGGTTTTGTTCTGTTTATCTGCATTTAATCTATTATTAGACTCTATCGGCTTTGCTCAAAAAGTAAATGAGTCCACCCACCACTTTAATCATATTTTAGATCTTGTTCTGACTTATGGTATGGAAATAGAAGACTTAACAGTATTCCCTGAAAACTCCCTTTTGTCTGATCATTTTTTAATAACATTTACATTTACCCTGATGGACTACCCTGCAGTGGGGAATAAGTTTCATTACACTAGAAGTCTTTCAGAAAGCGCTGTAACTAGGTTTAAGGATATGATTCCTTCTTTATGTTCTCTAATGTCATATACCAACACAGAGCAGAGTAGCTACCTAAACTCTGTAAGGGAGTTAGAGTATCTTGTCAATAGTTTTACATCCTCATTGAAGACAACTTTGGATGCTGTAGCTCCTCTGAAAAAGAGAGCTTTAATCAGAAGTGTCTGACTCCGTGGTATAACTCACAAACTCGTAGCTTAAAGCAGATAACCCGTAAGTTGGAGAGGAAATGGCGTCTCACTAATTTAGAAGATCTTCACTTAGCCTGGAAAAAGAGTTTGTTGCTCTATAAGAAAGCCCTTCGTGAAGTTAGGACATCTTTCTACTCATCACTAATTGAAGAAAATAAGAACAACCCCAGGTTTCTTTTCAGCACTGTAGCCAGGCTGACAAAGAGTCAGAGCTCTATTGAGCTGAGTATTCCATTAACTTTAACTAGTAATGACTTCATGACTTTCTTTGCTAACAAAATTTTGACTATTAGAGAAAAAATTACTCATAACCATCCCAAAGATGTATCGTTATCTTTGGCTGCTTTCAGTGATGCCGGTATTTGGTTAGACTCTTTCTCTCCGATTGTTCTGTCTGAGTTATTTTCATTAGTTACTTCATCCAAACCATCAACATGCTTATTAGACCCCATTCCTGCCAGGCTGCTCAAGGAAGTCCTACCATTATTTAATGCTTCAATCTTAAATATGATCAATCTATCTTTGTTAGTTGGTTATGTACCACAGGCCTTTAAGGTGGCAGTAATTAAACCATTACTTAAAAAGCCATCACTTGACCCAGCTATCTTAGCTAATTATAGGCCAATCTCCAACCTTCCTTTTCTCTCAAAGATTCTTGAGAGGGTAGTTGTAAAACAGCTAACTGATCACCTGCAGAGGAATGGTCTATTTGAAGAGTTTCAGTCAGGTTTTAGAATTCATCATAGTACAGAAACAGCATTAGTGAAGGTTACAAATGATCTTCTTATGGCTTCGGACAGTGGACTTATCTCTGTGCTTGTTCTGTTGGACCTCAGTGCTGCTTTTGATACTGTTGACCATAAAATTTTATTACAGAGATTAGAGCATGTCATAGGTATTAAAGGCATTGCGCTGCGGTGGTTTGAATCATATTTGTCTAATAGATTACAGTTTGTTCATGTAAATGGGGAATCTTCTTCACAGACTAAAGTTAATTATGGAGTTCCACAAGGTTCTGTGCTAGGACCAATTTTATTCACTTTATACATGCTTCCCTTGGGCAGTATTATTAGACGGTATTGCTTAAATTTTCATTGTTACGCAGATGATACCCAGCTTTATCTATCCATGAAGCCAGAGGATACGCACCAATTAGCTAAACTGCAGGATTGTCTTACAGACATAAAGACATGGATGACCTCTAATTTCCTGCTTTTAAACTCAGATAAAACTGAAGTTATTGTACTTGGCCCCACAAATCTTAGAAGCATGGTGTCTAACCAGATCGTTACTCTGGATGGCATTTCCCTGATCTCTAGTAATACTGTGAGAAATCTTGGAGTTATTTTTGATCAGGATATGTCATTCAAAGCACATATTAAACAAATATGTAGGACTGCCTTTTTGCATTTACGCAATATCTCTAAAATCAGAAAGGTCTTGTCTCAGAGTGATGCTGAAAAACTAATTCATGCATTTGTTTCCTCTAGGCTGGACTATTGTAATTCATTATTATCAGGTTGTCCTAAAAGTTCCCTAAAAAGCCTTCAGTTGGTTCAGAATGCTGCAGCTAGAGTACTGACGGGGACTAGCAGGAGAGAGCATATCTCACCCGTGTTGGCCTCCCTTCATTGGCTTCCTGTTAATGCTAGAATAGAATTTAAAATTCTTCTTCTTACTTATAAGGTTTTGAATAATCAGGTCCCATCTTATCTTAGGGACCTCATAGTACCATATTACCCCATTAGAGCGCTTCGCTCTCAGACTGCGGGCTTACTTGTAGTTCCTAGGGTTTGTAAGAGTAGAATGGGAGGCAGAGCCTTCAGCTTTCAGGCTCCTCTCCTGTGGAACCAGCTCCCAATTCAGATCAGGGAGACAGATACCCTCTCTACTTTTAAGATTAGGCTTAAAACTTTCCTTTTCGCTAAGGCTTATAGTTAGGGCTGGATCGGGTGACCCTGGACCATCCCTTGGTTATGTTGCTTTAGACGTAGACTGTGTTTCATAATTATTGTATGGCCTTGCCTTGCAATGTGGAGCGCCTTGGGGCAACTGTTTGTTGTGATTTGGCGCTATACAAGAAAAAAGTTGATTGAAGTTGATTGATTATTTAATTTCTTGTATTATGCTTTAGTCTGGCCTTTTCTGTGAAGTTTACTTTTGTCTCTGCTTTTGTTTTCAGTTTATCACTTAGTCTTCTGTTTAGTCATTTTAGGCATTATCTGTTATTCTGTCGTCTGTGGGTTTGTTTGCCATTTTGTTCTTAGTTTTTATACTCTAGCCATGGTCAGTTCCATTCTAGTTTTGTCTTAGTCTTTTATATTCTGGCGGGTCTGTCCACTTTAACATGTACTAGTTTTTGGGGTCATTTCTTTCCGTTTGCATGTCATGATGTTTAGTTGTTTTTTCTGTTTTCTTTCATCTCTGTCTCATTGCACTTGTCTCTGCATTTTGTTATTTCTGTTTTTTCTTCATCAGAATTACCTTTTGGTTTTTGCTGTTCAGTATTTTTGCACTAAGTCACGCCCACCTGAACTTTTCTGTTTCTTCTGTTTGCCACGCCCTCTTCCTGGTTCTTCCAACACACCTGTTCTCACTTTCCTCATTTCCACTTTGGTTATTTAAACTCTCTGTCTTCACTCAAGCCCCGCCAGTTCGTTGATTTTCACAGTCCTCGTACCAGCCTTTTCATAGCTCTGCCTTGTTTTGCCGTGTACTGACCCAGCTCTGTTTTGTGACCTCGTTGCTGCCCACGTACTTTGTCTGCTTGTGTTAAAGACCTGAGCCTGCCTTTTTGACGACGCCCTGGCCTGCCGACTATCTGTACCTCTGCATCCATGACTACCTAACTGTGTACCGAATCCAAGCTCATTTTTTGACCGATAAAGCCTTTCAATTTCAATTCCATTGTCTGTGAGTTTTTGCATTTGGGTCCCACAACCTTTGGTGCCACATCACCCCGAGTTCCTGACAGAATTGTATTGAAATGTACCAAAAAACACACCAAAAGAAAACTTTGTTTTCTGGATTTTATTTAAATGTACCAAAATGTACCAAAAAACACACCAGAAAACCAAAATATATACATCAGGTACAGGTTACAGTCACTCACAATGACTAACAGTCCCCACACTGTTATTATGTCATTATGTCCACATGATGACAGCAAGCAGAAACACATGCGTCACAGTGGGCAGTTGTTAGTCCATGTCTATCCAAACACAGTACATGTTGTCCAGCTGGGACATCCAGAACGACAGATCTTTCAGCCGCTGTAGTGCACAAATAGTTGTAGCAATAGGTGTATTAGGCAGCTGTAATTTTACACGTTTTGCACACAACTCCTGCTTCATATGCAGCCCTTTCAGCTAAGCAGGCAAGTAACTCCAAGATCCCCTGTGGAGAGCTACTTCTGTTATGTAAACAAGGAAGTCTCAGAACACACAGACATCAAATATGCAAACACAAGAATGTGGCTAGCCAAGTCAGCTAGCCAGGGTCATTTGACTCTCCGTGGGCTTTACAGGTAGAAGACAAATCTTGGACCTCCGAGTGTTAAATGGTTTATAGAAAATTTCAAAACAATGTCTTTATAAAACATTTATAAATGTTTTATAAAGACATTACATATTTTCTTATTAATAATTATTAAGCCATCTATTTATGTTCTTATCAATGAGTAGAAAAGAATGCTTAATAATTTGTGAGGAAAAAATGTAAATACAATAGAAATATGTGATGGAAGTGATGCTTTGTCATCATTCTAATTGTATTTGTGATGTAAAGCAGTGGCTGTCCCAAAACTTCCTTTACCTGAATGATGGTAAAACTGAGATCGATCTCAGTTTGAACGCTCTGGCATACCAAATGTGGTAACACCAAATTTTGGTGTTCTGGCCAGTTATATAAAACTAGTTGTCAAGAATTTGGGAGTGATATTTGACAGCTGTTTGAGGTTTGATCAACAGATAAATTCTTTTGTTTTTTCCAGCTTCGTCTTTTGGCTAAAATAAAGCATTTCCTCAGTAGATGTGATCTTGAGACAGCCATTCATGCTTTCATCAGCTCCAGACTTGATTATTGTAATCCACTTTATTCTGCTGTTAATCAGTCTTCTGTTGCATGTCTCCATTTGGTGCAGAATGCTGCTGCTCATCTTTTAACAAACACTTTTAGACGGGAGCATGTTACGCCCGTCCTGTATTCACTCCACTGGCTTCCAGTTCATTTTAGAATTAATTTTAAGATTTTAGTGTTTGTTTTTAAAGCTATTTGTGGCCTTGCACCTCCCTACTTGTCTGATCTTTTAACTTTGAACACTTACAGTAGGACATTACTGGCATCTGGCCAGCTTTACTTAGATATTCCGAGGTCAAGATACAAACACTGGGGTGACCATGCTTTTGCGGTAGCTGGCCCCAGACTGTGGAACAAGCTACCTCTTGAATTACGTACTATTCCTGACCTTGCACTTTTTAACTCTAAGTTAAAGACTTATTTATTTAAACTGGCTTTTAACACCTAGTGGGGAGGTGACATGTTCTTTTTTTATGTGCTGTTTTAAATTTTATTGTATATGTGTTTTATTTTTGTGAATTTGTGTTTTTAATGTTAAGTGCTTTGGACACCAGTTGGTGCTGTAAAGCGCTCTATAAATAAATGTTGATTAATTGATTGATGATTTGTGAAGTATCTTTATCACTAATGAATAGTGTCTGATTTTACGTTTGTAAATGATGAACTATTAATGATCAACATTTCTTGAATGGTTTATAGAGAATTAATAATTTATAAATGTTTTATAAAGACATTACATATTTTGTTATTAATAATTATTAAGCCACCTATTTATGTTCTTACCAATGAGTAGCTAATAAAAAAGAATGCTTTGTAAATGTTTTACAAGTAGTTATTTAAGCATTTGCTTACACTTTATAAATGCTTTACTAATGCTTTATAGCGTGCAGTTAATATAACGTGTTACCAATTTTATTGATATCTTATAATTTTACTGCTTAATGTTCAGCTGACTTTTTTGGGTGTGATGTATTCTGTTCAGTTAAAAAAAAATCTGAAGGATTAAATTGTGTTCTTAACACACATTATTACATCATTACACATTATTGATTGTTTATTGAGAATCTCTGATGTAACAGGTGCAAAGAGAAATTGAATGATGTGACTTCAGGCTTTGCCCTTTTGTCAGTTTCACCTCCACAGCACTTTTTCAAGTCTGATGATGAGTGACTTTGATCTAGACTGTAATCTTTCTCTGGGTAGAGATGCTTTACTGATGTGAAGAGCTGTCACTTTTTCAAAAAAGTAATATTATTATTCTAATTGTTTTTTTTGTTTGTTTGTTTGTTTTTAGCTAAGAAATGAAGCTGTTTGCACAGTTACATCTCGCATCTGTGTTTTTTTTTTTTAACACCCACTAATGTTAAAGTCAGTGATAAACTATAGAACTCATGTATAATTTGTAATGTTGACACACAAACCATTGTTTTACAACTATATTTATATTAACTTCTTCTGGACTGAAGTTGAGCGTGTAAATGTTCTGTGGGACTAAGATAAAGTTGCAAAATAAATAAATAAAACAAAAAAGAATCATATTTTGTTTGAGATGAACCACACGGATGTAAACAACATTTTTATTTGAGATTTTCTTGTATGAAGACTTTCATAAATGTCAAAGGAAACCAAACATCCACCAGTTCAACACTGGCAACAACACAAACTCAATGGACTAAAGCAGCAGAAAGCTGTTTTATAAAGAATTAAAATTCTCTGTGTTCTCTTCTTTGATGCCTGAATTATTATTATTTTTTTAAGTGAGACACACGAAAGCACAAAAAATGTAAATAATTTCTCACTGGTTGTGGTTTCCGTCGGAGCTTTCTGAGGGACGGACGGACGGACGGACGGACTGAGACTGTGACACCGGAAAAACAATGTCCGTTTTACCGACGCAGAAAGAATCAAGATTTGAGGTAAAATAGACTTTACTTATCTTTTTTGTTTTTACAAAAAATACAAATTAAAGATGATGTATTTTATATGGCTTATCAGTTGAAGTCCAAACTGACCGATTTAAAGTTGAAGTTGAAACATTTCTTTAAAATTGCAAAGAATATCATTTGATCTTCTGATATCTGATCAGCTGATCTCCAAATGAGCAGGCTGTTCCACACACCACGTTTTTGTTCCGCCCAACACGTACGTACGTGTGTGTGTGTGTGTGTGTGTGTGTGTGTGTGTGTGTGTGTGTGTGTGTGTGTGTGTGTGTGTGTGTGTGTGTGTGTGTGTGTGTGTGTGTGTGTGTGTGTGTGTTTTAAGAGTGCGGCTGCTGATTATAAGCAGAAAAAGTGTCAGTAGGATGTTGGTTAAAGAAGCACCCATTTGACCATCAGTTTGAGCCTGCATTTTGTTGCACCCCGACTATTTTCTCCACGATTCAGTTCAATTTCAGTCAAATTGTTAATGTCATTTTTTTTTTTTTTTTTTTACAGCATACAAAATGGGATGATGTAAAAACCAACTAATGTGGATTTACCATCAGAACTGGTGTCCACTATGGTCATACGATCAATTAGACTGATCCCAGTTTGCTGGGAAACATTTCACCTGATATCCTCTAATTTATTTTCAGACTCGTACAGAAAGTCTTGAGCTGTAAAAGATGAACAGTTTGCAAATGGCTGCACTTGAATTTTTTATTTATTTATTTATTTTTTTGGATTGTGCTTATTCTTACTAATCAAGTCAGAATAATCAACATTCTTTGGAGCCAATAATGTGTGTGTGTTCTTCTGCATGTGTTGGCGCCAGGCTAAATGAAAATCCTGTGATCTCAATCTGCACCATCTATGCTCCAGACTCCTACAGTCACGAGTTGAGTTGTCACAGATGCTCACAGAACCAAGGTGCCACAACCCTGAGTGGCAACATACTACAAGTGGAGCAACCAAGTCCAGTAGATTAATAAGGGATAAAATCCACTCCCTCACTCACTCATCTTTAACCGCTTATCCGATCAGGTCACGGGGGCAACAGCTCTAGCAGGGGACCCCAGATTTCCCTTTCATGTTATTACCACTCCTGATCAACCTATAGTTTAGGGATTCCCGTGGCTTGTTATTCATGACTGTCACACTGGATGGTCTTTGGTTCTGTGGTCAATTGGTCTACTCGGTTACTGTACTGGTCCTGAGCCCTTCCAGGTTAGGATGAGTGTCAGCTGAACTTTAGTCTCTCTTTCTCCCCCGCCCCTTTTTTTCACTATAGAAACAGAACGACACAGATGGAGACAATCCCGAGTCTGGTCAGCAGATTTACAAAACTCTTGCAACACCAGCACATAAAGAAAACCCACACAGCTGTGACCAATGTGGGAAAGGTTTCAGCCAAACAAGTGACCTAAAACGGCACCAACTCATCCACAGTGGACAGAAACCATACACTTGTGACCAATGTGGGAAATCTTTCAGTCATTCAGAATATCTCAAAAAACACCAACAAATCCACAGTGAAGAGAAGCCGTACACTTGTGACCAATGTGGAAAATCGTTCCGTCATTCAGGATATGTGAAAATACACCAACTCATCCACAGTGAAGAGAAGCCATACATTTGTGACCAATGTGGGAAAGCTTTCCAGCAGCCAGGCAGTCTAAAAAGGCACCAACTCATTCACGGTAAAGAGAAACCATATGGCTGTGAACAATGTGGGAAAGCTTTCAGCCAGTCATCCTATCTAAAATCACACCAACTCGTCCACAGTAGACAGAAGCCATATGTTTGTGACCGATGTGGGAAATTTTTCAGTCAATCAGGAAATCTGAAAACTCACCAACTCATCCACAGTGGACAGAAACCATACACTTGTGACCAATGTGGGAAATCCTTCAACCAGTCAGGAAATCTGAAAACCCACCAGCTCATCCACAGTGGACAGAATCTGTACATTTGTGACCAATGTGGGAAAGCTTTCAAGCGGCCATTTATTCTAAAAAGGCACCAAATCCTGCACAGTGGAGATAAACCGTGTATTTGTGACCAGTGTGGCCAAGCATTCAAAAAACTGACTTACTTAACAAAACATAAACTCATTCACAGTGAAGTTAAACCATATGCCTGTGAACAATGTGGGAAAGCTTTCAGCCAGTCATCCTATCTAAAATCACACCAACTTGTCCACAGTAGACAGAAGCCACATGTTTGTGACCGATGTGGGAAATCTTTCAGTCATTCAGGAAATCTGAAAAGCCACCAGCTCATCCACAGTGGACAGAAGCCATACACTTGTGACCAATGTGGGAAATCCTTCAACCATTCAGGAAATCTGAAAACCCACCAGGTCATCCACAGTGGACAGAATCTGTACATTTGTGACCAGTGTGGGAAAGCTTTCAAGCGGCCATGTATTCTAAAAAGGCACCAAATGGTCCACAGTGGAGATAAACCGTATATTTGTGACCAGTGTGGCCAAGCTTTCAAAAACCTGACTTACTTAACAAAACATAAAGTCATTCACAGTGAAGTTAAACCATATGCCTGTGAACAATGTGGGAAAACTTTCAGCCAGTCACATAGTCTCAAAAGGCACCAGCTTACCCACAGTGAAAAAAAACTTTACCTTTGTGACCAGTGTGATGGAGCTTTCTACACATTGTCTGACTTAAACGTACACCAACGCATCCACACTGGAGAGAAACCATACATTTGTGAGTATTGTAGGAAAGGTTTCAGAAGCTCTTCAAATCTAAAAAGGCACCAACGCATCCACAGTGGTACTAAACCATACTCCTGTGAAAAATGTGGGACTTGTTTCCGTAACTTAAGTTCATACAAGCATCACCAACGTTTCCATAGTGGAGAAGCTATGTACACTTGTGACCAGTGTGGGAAGAGATTATGTTCTTTGTTTTCATTGAAATATCACCAGTGTACCCACACTGGGGAGAAACCACACCAGTGCAGACACTGTGAGAAAACCTTCATCAGATTATCATCACAGATGATTCATGAGCGTGTCCACACTGGAAAGAAACTGCACAGTTGTGACCAATGTGATAAGAGCTTCTGTCTTAAGAGTACGTATGTGATGCACAAACGTATTCATACGGGTGAGAAACTGTATTAGTGTCGGCACTGCAAGAAAACTTTGAATAGATTATCCCATTTCTACAGACATGAACAAATCCACACTGGGATCAAACAGTACTAGTGTGGAAAATGTAAGAAAAGCTTCTCCGGCTTAAATCATTGGAAGAGACATGAAACATCTCAGCGGAGGAGATGCTCCTTGAAGTACCTGTTCAGACTAGAGTGGTAGAACATTCAGTTTAATAATAGATTCAGTGTTTTCAGCAACACAATGTAAATGTCATTTTACACCCCCGGAAAAAAGTTTGGAGGGTCTATACTAGGAATCCCTCTGTCCAGCCGTCCAGCTGTCTCTGTCCTTCTGTGAATCTTGGAAGTACAACTCCTCCTAATGCTTTTTGTCCATTTGAATCCAACTTCATACAGTGCCAGCAGACCAACAGTGCTAGCGGCTATTCTGAAACCCAAGGCAAGACCTCCTACGTGGTAAACTCTGCCCCTTTCTGATGCACCCTGATGGTTTTGATGTTTATGGGTAATGTTACAAACAGTGCTGGAAAGAATTTTAATTACCCACTGGCCACTGTACAAACCTGGCTTCTCCCCAGCCATCTCTCTCACAACAGGGCCAGTGAGGCATCACTATGAAGCACTGTGAGCGTTTGTTTCAGGTGGAAAAGCATTATTAAAAGCAGTCCATTCACCATCCCAAACTAGAGTTCTTGGTGAAACTCGTTTGCACTTTACCTTAATGGTAAATGATCACCAGGTGGAGATAGTGCTCCATTTCAAGATCCTTGAGTATGGGCTGCTGTGTGACACCAGTGATGGCTAATCTGTTGCTGGTATTAGTAGATATCTTGAAGAAGTAGTAAGTCCTATGTAGGTCCTGAGACCTGTTGGTGTTGCTGCTTATCTTCGAGTTCCATAGTTTGAAGTGGATGAAAGTCTACAACTACCCTTGGGCAGGGCGCTAGTCTGACACAGGTTTCTTCACCAGCCAAGGCCAGTACCCATTTACGGCTGGATGGACTGAGACAGTGTAGATAAGTGTTGTGTCTTGTCCAAGGACACATGTTGCTTGACCAGGATTTGAACCCCTGTCTGCATTTGGCAGACTGGCTCTCGGTTCACTAAACTACTTGCGCTACACTTTGATGTTTTCTATGTCTTTAATCACTGCACATAGCACTATAACAAACCAGATGGGCTCTGTTGAACTATTAAAATTAAGTTTTGTTCAACATCTTTCATGACAAAGCTCCTGAATCGAAAAAAATGTAATTTCAGTGTAGACAATCATGGTCAATACACCAGAAGGAACTCAGATTCATACTTTGTTCCCCTGGTAGAAAATCTTTGGTTTGCATTCTTTTAGATACACTACAACTCTGGAGTAATCTGCTTGGCAACACAAAAGAATCTAAAACCAAGGGCCATTAAAACAAACAAACAAACAAAAATAAATGTTTATTTTATTTATTTGTATATATATATTTAATGTCTGTAACTTGAGTAAAAATCTGAGCTGACTTTGTATGTTGGGCTCATCCTGACTAAGGTTGCTATTGTCTTGCTGTTAACCCCTTAACGCCTGAATTTATATAGCTGTATATAAAAAAAATGTTTTGTGTGTGTTTTTGCCTTTAAGTAGATGGCAAATAATGTTGACATCATTAATTTCACTTTTGCACAAAAAATAAATAGTAATTTTGGTATTTTGGTAATAATTTATGTTATAATAATAATACTGGTATGTTTTTTGCCAGTGTTGTATGTATATGTATTTTATCTTGTACTTTTATTGTTCAAATAAATCAACCTGAAGTGTTCGTGCATATGTGTTTGTACAGTGAAGTGCATTGGGAGTTGATGCTTCAAGTCAGTCCCTTCAGCTCAGATCATCAGCCTTAGTCAGAAACAGAACCTTTAAAAAAAAACACTATGAATATGTGCATCTTGACATCTGAATGAGATAGTTTGACTTTTTATTTGGGATGCAGGCTATATGGGGAGTAGGATGCTGTGGATGGAGCCACCAGGCAGGAGGGAAAAAGGAGTTGAAAGAGGTTTGTGGATGTGCTGAGGGAGGACAGGCAGGTAGTGTGACAAGAAGATGCAGACTCATGATCTGCTGTGGCGCCCTCTAATGGCATCAGCCAAAGATGTTTTTCGTAAATGCAACCAATTTGTTGTTTTGTGTATAAACTGACCTACTCAGCTCTTCAGTAATGAGTTTGGTCGGTTTGTTCATTCACATATTTCATTAGGGGGAAAAAAATTACTACTGTACTACTGATCGAGGAGTACCGCAGAACAGCATATTAGTTTCTCCAGTTGTGTCTGAATCCATGTGTGCCGAACATGGTTTCTACCGGGTTAATATTTTTGATCATTCATACAACCATCATCTGATTGACAATCTTGATATTTTATCTCTTCTTGTCTCTTTTATCTCTGTCTGTGCAATTGACAGACAAGGTTCTGGTGCACACAGTAATTTCCAGAAGCAAGTTTGAAGGGAAAATAAACGGTATCTTATAGTCTATTACAGGGGTAGGCAACCTGTTCCAGAAAGAG
Organism: Thalassophryne amazonica; assembly: GCF_902500255.1. Classification (NCBI taxonomy): domain Eukaryota; kingdom Metazoa; phylum Chordata; class Actinopteri; order Batrachoidiformes; family Batrachoididae; genus Thalassophryne; species Thalassophryne amazonica. Next base: position 6,888,731 of record NC_047103.1, read on the forward strand.
CCATGAGGGTGCAGGTTTTCTTTGCAGCCGCTGACTCCACCAGGTGATTTCACTGATTAACTGATTCCATCTGCTCAAAGTGATATTAATCAGTAAAATCACCTGGTGGAGTCAGCGGCTGCAAAGAAAACCTGCACCCTCATGGCTCTTTCTGGAACAGGTTGCCTACCCCTGGTCTATTATGTGATTCGTAAGTGTTTTTATTTGGAGCAAAAGAGACACATCAATCAGACGTTGTATAGACAGATTTGCTTGTTTTCAGCTGTAATTAACCTTTAGAACGTGATGGAAGTCTCTTCCAACATGCATACACCCACAGCGGGAACAAACAGCACTTGTGTGGACGATGTCGAAGAAGCTTCTTAAGCTTTGGTCACCGGAAGAAGCAGCTGAGGAAGAGATGCTCCTCTCAGTACCTGGTCAGATTAGAGTGGTAGAACCTTTAACTGCATCACTTCAGATCTGGGAGTGTGTGTTGTCTCTACCACACCAAGGAACCACCCATGATTCTGGATGGCAACCACCAAGGCAAACAACAAACACTTAGGTGAAAATACTTGGGTGTGTTAATTTAGATTTATTGAGAACTTTGGAAGCTAAGCACAGACATTACCTGGTCTTTGACTGGGCTTATGGTTGGTTGATTTGGGTGATTTAATGTGTAGAGAATTAATTTTGCCTGGATTTGGGTAAGATTTGGTGAAGTTTAAACTGGAAGACTGAATGCCTTTGGTACCAGGTTTCAATGGAGAATCCTTGGGTACTTGGAGACCCACATGACCCTTACCAAAAAATAGTACTGATAAGTATATAAAAAGTAAACTGGAAGTATACTTGAAACATACTTGCATGTACTACTTTTTGGTAAGGGGAATTGGACGAGGGTATGGCACATTTCGTGAGCAATAGCTGCGGCCCCATGTCTGAAGACCCCAGCAACTATAAAACGCCACTCATAAATGGTTATATTGAGGAGGAGAGGAATGGACCTACCTGTGTGGTTGCACAATGGAGTGATTCCAGAAATTGGTCAATCCAGTGATCTGAGTTCCCAGATGTAAACTGACCTGATTGATTGGAATAAATGTGTTGTATAATAAAAGTTTGGGATCACCTGAATTTATGAAACGTTTAAAAGTGGACATATTTGAATTTTTTTTTTTAATGTGCATAATCTGAATGTGTTTTAGAATAAGTGATGTTTGTATATGTTTGGGGGTTGTTTCTGATTCACCTGAAGCTAGAGCCTCCCTGGTGATGATTATTTGGTTATTTGAATGCTGCGTGGAGGATGATCATCCACTGGTGGAAAAGTAACGTTTATATTTTATTTTACTTCTTTTGTGTTTGTTTTGTTAAGCACTTGCACGTGCCAAACAATTTGACAAAGGCTGTTGTTTCCATCGGACCTTTAATGCGGACGGACCGACCGGATGTGGTGCTAATCGGTATCACGAAAATGAATCGTGAGGTTTAAAAAAAAGCTTTGTATTCTCATTTTTATCTCACTCGGAAGAGTTTTTAAGCCTTTATTCATGAGGGAAATCAGACGAATCGGTCAGAAGTTGAAGGCAAACTAAGGTATCAATGAAAGATTAAAAAAGTGAAACTTTAATAGAAAGATCAAAGTTTACGTTTTTAAACGTTTGGGAAATAATCTTCAGTCATTTAATAAGCATTTGATGCTTTAAACTAATGCGGACTGAATCTGTTTTAATATGTTGTGATGTAAATCAGCTCCTCTGAATTGTTTAATTTAAATGCGTTTTTCTTTTGCAGTTTAGAGCAGAAAAAAATGATAAAAAATAAACACACCTGTGTCAGAATACAACCCCCCCCCCCCCCCCCCCAAAAAAAAAAAAAATCAATGTCGGTTTAAAAAAAGGGGGGCGGCAAAATTCCAGCTCAATTGGACGACTTTGAGATTTTTGTGGGGGTTTTAATTTTTGCCAGATTTTACTGATTTTTTTGTGTGTGTGTAAGATGAAATGCCATGTTCATAACCCTGTAAACATATTTATGCTGATGGTACATCTTTGAAACTTGTTATACAGACTAAATCTAGGATGCAGATTCCAAATTTTTAGTCCGTCTTTGCAAGGAGATTCTTAAGTCTGATGACTATTTATGTATTATATTCTGGTTAGTCCAGTTGTTATTCCATGAAAAGTCAAAACTGTAATGTGCTTTGGAAGGATTCATGTTGAAAATTGAAAATTACTTACTTTTTTCTTTTCTTTTCTTTTTAACCATTCACTAATGTGGTCATATCTTCAGGGCTTTAAGTCACACAGGTCTGAAACTTCACAGATTTGCTAACACACAGATTAACAGCCAGTAAACATATTGGAGACGTATTCCTCATGGTTTTTATTATTAATTTTAGTAAGAGGTCATATCAGATACTCATTTCTACTATGAGCACATTAAATAACTGCAATATCACTCTAAAATAGATAAGCACAGTGATCCTTTCCTAGGGGCTTTTATGTGTGTATTGCATTGTAGCGTAAAAATATTATTATTATTATTATTGGTCCTTGAAATAGTTTGAGGGGATGAGTGACTAAAATGATGGGTATTGGAGAAATAATCTGCATTTCATGGCTAGCATCAGACAAATTAGTTTATTTAAACACACATTTTTTATATAGTGCAAGTAGGTCATGATGATGTCACTATAGTTTTGAGCCAGGATTTGTTTCATGTGCTGCTGGCATCAGTCCTCACCTTGATTTGTTTTAGAAATTTAAACCTCCATCAAAAACTGGAAAATTGTCTAACTGAGCTGAAAGTATCAGGATATGCTTAAAAAAAAGAGATTGACATATAAATGTATTAGAATATTCTGAGACGTTGTGGTGGAAAGCCGTCTGTCTTCTGTGGGACACAGTGATGTGAGAACATTCAAACCAAATACATATTGTAGCTTCTGTCCATAATTACAAACAGCAAAACTCAACATCCCGTTCAGACCTTTGATTATACAGACTGTTGGGTAGACAGGATGGGATGGACTGTGCTTCACCCTTCACAGCCTGGTTCTTGGTCAAATTAAGTTTCTTTTGCATTCTGTGAGATCTTCATACTCATTTTACTAATTATTTTTATGTCTGTAGAACTGGACCTTAAATTGCAGATGGTATCATCATTTGCTTGGTGTTCTCTGTCTGATCAGCTGACTCTGATTTATTGGTTTCAGAGCTGATGTGTGAAGACAAGTGTTGGAGTTACAGAGTAACATTGGCCATTTGATCTCATTTCTGAACAGCTGTGTGGAATTTGGTTACAACTGAGGACGAAACATGAATTCTTTACAAAAGGTGAGAAGAAAACTTTGTTCCTTGCTACTGTTTGAACGCCTACCCATCCAGTGCCCAGTTTCATAAATCAGATTCAACAAAATGAGTGGAAACTAAACTAGTTTCTCACATTTATTTTTGAAACCTGTTGGTACCACTTCATGCCACAGTGTTATTGTACCATTAAAAAAATGTAAGTAAATTGCTTCTTTTGACCACCGAACAGATGATTATATATGAGGTAAATGTGCAATATAATTAAGCATTTGAAAATTGGCCCCATTATTTATTTGTTTCTGTATAATACGAACATTACTTATCCAGCAGAAGCTAACAAGATAATTAATGTTGTTGTACCAAAATGTGGGTAAACTTCTACTTTTGGCTACTGAACCAATTAGCATATCTGAGATTAACCTTTTTTAAAACATTTGTTAAAGATGATAGACCTACCTGATAGCTGGTCTGCTGTTGCTGTTCTCGTTGTCTCACACAGTCCAAACAAATGTTGTTCCAAGCTACACTGGAAAGTAAGTTTGTTGTACGTGGAGAAGTTCCTCCCTGCGCAGTTTCCCCACAAAATTCAGATCTGCGCAAGCGGATGGTTCTAAGCAACTGAACAATCCTCATTTCGGACTGTCTTTTGAAAAGTGTCACATCTCACTTGTTTATTTGTTGTTCTTCATGGCCTGTGTCCGTTAATCTGCACACATGTAAGAATTTTCGTCACTTGCTTCTGAGGATCAGCACAAAATATTAACCATATACTATCTGCTGCAAACTGTCAGTGCAAACTTAAAGTTGATCAAAATATCTTCACCCTGCACTTCACCAACTTTCCAGTCTGGGTTCCAAGTAGCATAAAAAGTTAGGTGTGGTCTTTCATCTTGAAAACATTATTTTTAAAATTTTCTCATTCTCTAAGATAAATAAAAAACATATATTGAGAGCTGCTGCTTCTTCTTCTCCTTCTTCATCATTTTCTTCTCCTTATTCTTCTTCAGACTGTGACTCACCTCATTCAGTATACAGGAGCAGCTTGTCACATATGTCGATGGGTTCTTCTTGTGGCTATAGATGATAATGCATTATTTTTGTTCATATATACAGTAGTGTTCAGAATAATAGTAAATAGTAGTGCTATGTGACTCAAAAGATTAATCCAGGTTTTGAGTATATTTATTACTGTTACATGGGAAACAAGGTACCAGTAGATTCTCACAAATCCAACAAGACCAAGCATTCATGATATGCACACTCTTAAGGCTATGAAATTGGGCTATTAGTAAAAAAAAAGTAGAAAAGGGGGTGTTCACAATAAGAATAAGAAAATATACTCAAAACCTGGATTAATCTTTTTAGTCACATAGCACTACTATTATTCTGAACACTACTGTAAGTCACATGGGAATATAAGTTGCAGGCCCTCCCAAACTAGTTAAAAAACAAACAAACAAAAACAACAACCTGAAACCTATAGTCTGGAAAATATTAGGGATGCACCGATACCACTTTTTTCCAGACTGAGTACAAGTACGAGTACGTATATTTGGGTGCTCGTCAATACCGAGTCCCGATACGAGATACCATTACAGTTTTATGATGACTTTGAAAACATGTTTTATTCTTCAGTTGTTCCTTACTTTTTGACTGTAACTGCTACCAATATTATTAGCTTTCTTTTTATTTACAAACATTTTTCTTAAATTACGTAACTTCACGTTTTGGCTACAAATTGTCCTTTACCATTAATTGTGTGGTTCTTAACAAACATGACACTGCCAGACATCTCTCTGAAATGTAACCTGTGGACTTCAGCACTACAGCATATACAACACCAACAACTGAACTGAAACTGTCCATCAATAACTTTACTTATGTTTGTGAGCACTAAAAGCCTTTCTTTGAAAATGTGAGGGCATATTCATTTTGATTCACTTCAATTTACTGACCTTACAGAGCACTAAATCACAGCGGCGTCGCCTCAAGGTGCTTGATGAAAAGAAGCTTCTCTGCGTTATCAGCTGTGAGCCTGTTTCTGTTTTCATCTACAGTGTGTGACACCGAGCTAAACAGCCTTTCACTCTCCACTATTTTTTTTTTTAGTTTTAATTAAATACGTACTGGTGTCGCAGACCGAATGGTCTGCCCCTAAAAATTGGTCCGTCCTGTTGCATCTGCGCATGCGTTGTTTTGGACCACAGCAGTACGTCTGAGACAGAGTCTCTTCACCCAAAGCAATCAGATGTATTAATGGGATCATTAACCATCAGATGATAAAGGTAAAACCTCTTAAATTATTCTAAAGTCAGTTTTAAGCACACCGGTAACATACACAAATGCAAACTGTAAATGTTTTTTTTCTTCCCCCCCCAAAGGTGGAACATGTAATATTGGAGGAGCACAGTGTGCGCGTACACACACACACACACACACACACACACACGTGTCAGGGTGCCGCTACACAAGATGCTCAACTGTGCACAGAGAGAAATTTGTTTATAGAGAGCAAGTTTATTATATTTTTCCCACGTTTTATATGGTATTAGATTTTTTTTTATTAGAGTCCAAGCACCAGCAGAAACATCTACCAGGAACTACAGATTAGAAATTAGTCCATAATCTGCCTTCTTTACTTCACTGTATGGTGATGTACATGATCTTGCACTGTCCTCTCACCGATAAATGAAGTGTCAAAAATCCAGAGGTGAGCATATGTACCATATTGTGCAATATTGCAAAACAAACAAACAAAAAACAACAAAACCTGTTGAAGCAGAAATGGGCATAGCACCCATTGGAAAGAGCTCACTACGCCGATCACAACAGTATAACCTTTTTCTTATGTGCGAGTGGCAGATCAGAAGTTATTAAGGTGTTTTTATTATAATTTGCAGATTGGTATCTCAGTGCAAACTATCTATCTACCTACCTACCTACACTCAACAAAATGATTGGCCTATAATTAGCTAAGATAGCTGGTTCAAGTGATGGCTTTTTAAGTAATGGTTTAATTACTGCCACCTTAAAAGCCTGTGGTACATAGCCAACTACACTCAACAAAAATATAAACGCAACACTTTTGGTTTTGCTCCCATTTTGTATGAGATGAACTCAAAGATCTAAAACTTTTGCCACATACACAATATCACCATTTCCCTCAAATATTGTTCACAAATCAGTCTAAATCTGTGATGGTGAGCACTTCTCCTTTGCTGAGATAATCCATCCCACCTCACAGGTGTGCCATATCAGGATGCTGATTAGACACCATGATTAGTGCACAGGTGTGCCTTAGACTGCCCACAATAAAAGGCCACTCTGAAAGGTGCAGTTTTGTTTTATTGGGGGGGATACCAGTCAGTATCTGGTGTGACCACCATTTGCCTCATGCAGTGCAACACATCTCCTTCACATAGAGTTGATCAGGTTGTCAATTGTGGCCTGTGGAATGTTGGTCCACTCCTCTTCAATGGCTGTGCGAAGTTGCTGGATATTGGCAGGAACTGGTACACGCTGTCGTATACGCCGGTCCAGAGCATCCCAAACATGCTCAATGGGTGACATGTCCGGTGAGTATGCCGGCCATGCAAGAACTGGGACATTTTCAGCTTCCAAGAATTGTGTACAGATCCTTGCAACATGGGGCCGTGCATTATCCTGCTGCAACATGAGGTGATGTTCTTGGATGTATGGCACAACAATGGGCCTCAGGATCTCATCACAGTATCTCTGTGCATTCAAAATGCCATCAATAAAATGCACCTGTGTTCTTCGTCCATAACAGACGCCTGCCCATACCATAACCCCACCGCCACCATGGGCCACTCGATCCACAACATTGACATCAGAAAACCGCTCACCCACACGACGCCACACACGCTGTCTGCCATCTGCCCTGAACAGTGTGAACCGGGATTCATCCGTGAAGAGAACACCTCTCCAACGTGCCAAATGCCAGCGACGAACTGGAGTCAGGTCGAGACCCCGATGAGGACGATGAGCATGCAGATGAGCTTCCCTGAGACGGTTTCTGACAGTTTGTGCAGAAATTCTTTGGTTATGCAAACCGATTGTTTCAGCAGCTGTCCGAGTGGCTGGTCTCAGACGATCTTGGAGGTGAACATGCTGGATGTGGAGGTCCTGGGCTGGTGTGGTTACACGTGGTCTGCGGTTGTGAGGCTGGTTGGGTGTACTGCCAAATTCTCTGAAACGCCTTTGGAGACGGCTTATGGTAGAGAAATGAACATTCAATACACGAGCAACAGCTCTGGTTGACATTCCTGCTGTCAGCATGCCAACTGCACGCTCCATCAAATCTTGCGACATCTGTGGCATTGTGCTGTGTGATAAAACTGCACCTTTCAGAGTGGCCATATAATGTGGGCAGTCTAAGGCACACCTGTGCACTAATCATGGTGTCTAATCAGCATCTTGATATGGCACACCTGTGAGGTGGGATGGATTATCTCAGCAAAGGAGAAGTGCTCACTATCACAGATTTAGACTGGTTTGTGAACAATATTTGAGGGAAATGGTGATATTGTGTATGTGGCAAAAGTTTTAGATCTTTGAGTTCATCTCATACAAAATGGAGCAAAACCAAAAGTGTTGCGTTTATATTTTTGTTGAGTGTATCGATCTATCTATCTATTAATTTAATTTAAATTTAATTTAACCTTTATTTATTCTGATTGTTGGGAAAGTGTAGTGACACGGACCCACAACAGGGGGCGCAAATGAACGGTCAATAGATGAGCCAAAAAGTAACAATTTAATGTTGTGAATGTGCACAATGAACATACAGACAATCACAGAATATCATAACAGTCAATACACAGAGGTGACGTGTGGGCAGGCTCAAGGATAGAAGACGTCTGTCCTGAGAAGAGCCGGAACCACACGATTTCCGCCACCCCAGAACCTGGTGAATACTGGAGCCGCCAAGTCCCGAATTCCCAGGTGATCACCGTCCCCGACTGTCGGATCTGGTACTGCTGGCGAAGAACAAAGACAGTCAAGTGTGGGTGTGTGTACACCCAGTAACAACAATGGTGGGAATGCCACCTCCACCTCTCACTCAATACTTGCAGCGCGTCCTCAGAGGAAAAAGAGTGCCGTATTGCACAGCCTCCACAAAAGGACCGGAACTCCTGCAAACACTCACAATAAACAGATTCTCAATATTTCCACAAAGGCTGAGGATATTACCTCCTATGAAGTATGATATCTCGGCAACGAGGTGGAGATGACGTCTGGTCTTTATGGAGTGAGATGATGTTGAGTAGATGGGTGACAGCTGTCAAGAGGTAATGAGCGACAGCTGTCACCCCCGGCTGTGTCCATGGTGGCAGCGCCCTCTCGTGCCTGAAGCCCGCACTTCAGGCAGGGCGCCCTCTGGTGGTGGGCCAGCAGTACCTCCTCTTCTGGCGGCCCACACAACAGGACCCCCCCCCTCAACGGGCGCCTCCTGGCGCCCGACCAGGTTTGTCGGGGTGTCGGCGGTAGAAGTCGGCCAGGAGGGCCGATCCAGGATGAAGCTCCTCTTCACCCAGGAGCGTTCTTCGGGTCCATACCCCTCCCAGTCCACCAAGTACTGGAACCCCCGACCCATCCGATGGACGTCCAGGAGCCGGTGCACCGTCCAAGCCGGCTCCCCGTCAATGATCCGAGCAGGAGGCGGCGCCGGTCCGGGAGCACAGAGGGGTGAGGTGTGGTGAGGTTTGATGCGGGACACGTGGAAAACCGGATGGATCCGCAGTGAAGCCGGGAGTTGGAGCTTCACTGCGGCAGGACTGAGGACTTTGAGGATCCTGAAGGGGCCAATGTACCTGTCCTGACGTTTTGGGGAGTCCACCTGGAGGGGGATGTCCTTCGTGGAAAGCCACACCCCCTGCCCGGGCTGGTAAGCAGGGGCCGGGGATCGCCGGCGGTCTGCATGGGTCTTCGCCCTCGTCCGGGCCTTCAACAAGGCAGAACGGGCGGAGCACCACACCCGATGGCACTTCCGCAGGTGGGCCTGGACCGAGGGCACACCGACCTCTCCCTCCACCACGGGAAACAACGGGGGCTGATACCCCAAACACACCTCAAATGGGGAGAGGCCGGTGGCAGAAGACACCTGGCTGTTATGCGCATACTCAATCCAGGCCAGATGGTTACTCCAGGCCGTCGGGTGCGCGGATGTGACGCAGCGGAGGGTCTGTTCCAAGTCCTGGTTGGCCCGCTCTGCTTGTCCGTTCGTCTGTGGATGGTACCCGGACGAGAGGCTCACGGTGGCCCCCAGTTCCCTGCAGAAGCTCCTCCAGACGTGTGAGGAGAACTGGGGACCACAATCACAGACGATGTCGGAGGGTATCCCATGCAGACGGACGACGTGGTGGATCAGGAGGTCTGCTGTTTCCTGGGCTGTTGGGAGCTTCGGGAGGGCCACGAAGTGGGCCGCCTTGGAGAATCGGTCCACTATCGTGAAGATGGTGGTGTTGCCCTGGGACGGCGGGAGGCCCGTGACGAAATCCAGGCCGATGTGGGACCAGGGGCGATGAGGCACCGGCAGCGGCTGGAGGAGTCCTTGGGTCTTCTTATGTACTGCCTTGCCCCTGGCACAGGTGGTGCAGGCCTGGATATATTCCCGGACGTCGGCCTCCATAGACGCCCACCAGAAGCGCTGCCGGACAACTGCCACGGTCCTTCGCACCCCTGGATGACAGGAGAGCTTGGAACCGTGACAGAAGTCCAAGACTGCAGCTCTGGCCTCTGGTGGGACGTACTGACGGTCCTTCGGACCGGTTCCAGGGTCTGGGCTCCGTGCCAGGGCCTCCCGGACGGTCTTCTCCATGTCCCATGTGAGGGTGGCCACGATAGTGGACTCCGGAATGATGGGCTCCGGTGGATCCGACAGCTCTGTTTTGACTTCGTCTTCGTGTACCCGGGACAAGGCATCCGATCTCTGGTTCTTGGTCCCGGGGCGATAGGTGATCCGGAAGTCGAAACGCCCGAAGAACAGTGACCAGCGGGCTTGCCTGGGGTTCAGCCGCTTGGCGGTCCTGATATACTCCAGGTTCCGATGGTCAGTGAAAACCGTGAATGGCACAGACGCTCCCTCCAACAGGTGTCTCCACTCCTCAAGAGCCTCTTTCACCGCAAGGAGTTCTCGATTGCCGACGTCATAGTTCCGTTCAGCCAGGGTCAACCTGCGGGAAAAGTAGGCACACGGGTGAAGAACCTTATCGGTCTCTCCGCTCTGGGACAGCACGGCTCCTATCCCTGAGTCAGAGGCGTCCACTTCAACCATGAACTGGCGGCGAGGGTCGGGCTGCACCAAAACTAGCGCAGTAGAGAACCGTCGTTTCAACTCCTTGAACGCGGCTTTGCACCGATCTGACCAGGTGAAGGGGACTTTTGGAGAGGTCAGGGCGGTCAGGGGGCTAACTACCTGACTGTAGCCCTTAATGAACCTCCTATAGAAATTAGCAAAGCCGAGGAACTGTTGCAGCTTCCTACGGCTTGTTGGTTGGGGCCAATCTCTCACCGCCGCAACCTTGGCCGGATCAGGGGCGACGGAGTTGGAGGAGATTATAAACCCCAGGAAGGACAAAGACGCGCGGTGAAACTTGCACTTCTCGCCCTTCACAAACAGTCGGTTCTCTAACAACCGCTGCAGGACCTGATGTACATGCTGGACATGGGTCTCAGGATCCGGAGAAAAGATGAGAATATCGTCCAGATATACGAAGACGAATCGGTGCAGGAAGTCCCGCAAGACGTTGTTAACCAAGGCTTGGAACGTCGCGGGGGCTTTGGTGAGGCCGAACGGCATGACCAGGTACTCAAATTGACCTAACGGGGTGTTAAATGCCGTCTTCCATTCGTCTCCCTTCCGGATCCGAACCAGGTGATACGCATTCCTAAGATCCAGCTTAGTAAAGATTTTGGCTCCATGCAGGGGGGTGAACACGGAATCTAACAATGGCAACGGGTATCGGTTGCGAACCGTAATCTCATTCAGCCCCCTGTAATCAATACATGGACGAAGTCCGCCATCTTTCTTGCCCACAAAAAAGAAACCTGCCCCCATCGGGGAGGTGGAGTTCCGGATCAGCCCGGCAGCTAATGAGTCCCGGATGTAGGTCTCCATTGATTCGCGCTCAGGTCGTGAGAGGTTGTACAGCCTGCTGGACGGGAACTCAGCGCCTGGAACCAAGTCAATGGCACAATCGTACGGACGGTGCGGGGGAAGGGTGAGTGCCAGATCCTTGCTGAAGACGTCAGCAAGATCGTGGTACTCAACCGGCACTGCCGTCAGATTGGGAGGGACTTTGACCTCCTCCTTAGCCTGTGAACCGGGAGGAACCGAGGATCCTAAACACCCCCGATGGCAGGTTTCGCTCCACTGAACCACCACCCCAGACGGCCAATCAATCCGGGGATTGTGCTTCAACATCCATGGGATGCCCAAAATCACGCGGGAGGTAGGAGGAGTCACAAAAAACTCAATCTCCTCCCGATGGTTTCCAGAGTTACTGGTTGTGTCTTGTGTGTGAGTAAAGGGAGGAGGGTGCCATCTAGTGCCCGCACCTGCAATGGCAAAGGAAGCGCCACCAGAGGGAGCCCTACCTCCCTTGCCCATCTGCTGTCTAGCAGATTCCCTTCTGACCCCGTGTCCACCAGTGCTCGGGCTTGAAGGGTTAAATCCCCGCTCAGGATTGTGACTGGGAGTCGTGTGGCAATTTGTGTGTGTCTCACTTGAATGGTTTGATCCCTCCTTAGCCCAGTCTCTAAGGGCAGTTGTTGTCGTTTTGGCCGTTTGGGGCAGTTTCTCTGTGTGTGCTCAGTTGAGCTGCAGAGAAAACACTCTCCACGGATCAGCCTCCCCATTTTGGCCCTGTGCGTTTCCCTAACAACGTCAGCAGGGGGAGCTGTTGCCCCACAAAGCGCTGCGGCTGTGGAGCGTGGGGAGGGCGGCGCCTTATCGAACCCGGAAGGGAGAGGGGCGGCGCGTATCCGGTCACGTCCTTCGCCTCGCTCCCGACGGCGTTCCTCCAGCCGACTGTCTAACCGTATAACGAGATCGATAAGCCCATCTAAATCCCGTGGTTCCTCCCTAGCTACCAGCTGCTCCTTCAGAACCAACGACAGTCCGTTTACGAAGGCGGCGCAGAGCGCAACGTTATTCCAGCCGGACCTCGTAGCCGCGATGCGGAAGTTGACTGCATAAGCGGCTGCGCTCTCGCGTCCCTGTCTCATTGACAGCAGCACAGTTGAAGCGGTCTCTCCTCTGTTAGGGTGATCAAACACTGTTCTGAACTCCCCCACAAACCCAGTGTATGCTGATAACAACCGTGAGTTCTGTTCCCAGAGCGCCGTAGCCCAGGCGCGTGCTTTACCCCGAAGCAGAGCAATCACATAAGCTATTTTACTAGCATCTGACGCGTACATGACGGGACGTTGTGCGAAGACGAGCGAACACTGCATAAGAAAGTCCGCGCACGTCTCCACACAACCTCCGTACGGCTCAGGAGGGCTTATGTATGCTTCAGGGGATGGTGGGAGGGGTTGTTGAACCACCACTGGAACGTTTATATCCTGCACAGGGTCGGCAGGAGGACGAGCTGCAGCAGCGCCCTGAGCGCTCGCCGCCATCTGTGCGGAGAAAGCCTCCACCCTGCGGTTCAGGAGGATGTTTTGCTCAGTCATTTGATCCAACCGAGCCGTAAAGGCGGTGAGAATGTGCTGCAGCTCACCAATCACGTCTCCTGCAGATGCCTGCGCTCCCTGCTCTCCCATTGGTTGTTCAACAGCCGGGTGACGCCCCTCGGAGTCCATGACGCTGGCCGAGATATCCTGTTGGGAAAGTGTAGTGACACGGACCCACAACAGGGGGCGCAAATGAACGGTCAATAGATGAGCCAAAAAGCAACAATTTAATGTTGTGAATGTGCACAACGAACATACAGACGATCACAGAATATCATAACAGTCAAAACACAGAGGTGACGTGTGGGCAGGCTCGAGGATAGAAGACGTCTGTCCTGAGAAGAGCCGGAACCACACGATTTCCGCCACCCCAGAACCTGGTGAATACTGGAGCCGCCAAGTCCCGAATTCCCAGGTGATCACCGTCCCCGACTGTCGGATCTGGTACTGCTGGCGAAGAACAAAGACAGTCAAGTGTGGGTGTGTGTACACCCAGTAACAACAACGGTGGGAATGCCATCTCCACCTCTCACTCAATACTTGCAGCGCGTCCTCAGAGGAAAAAGAGTGCCGTATTGCACAGCCTCCACAAAAGGACCGGAACTCCTGCAAACACTCACAATAAACAGATTCTCAATATTTCCACAAAGGCTGAGGATATTACCTCCTATGAAGTATGATATCTCGGCAACAAGGTGGAGATGACGTCTGGTCTTTATGGACTGAGATGATGTTGAGTAGATGGGTGACAGCTGTCAAGAGGTAATGAGCGACAGCTGTCACCCCCGGCTGTGTCCATGGCGGCAGCGCCCTCTCGTGCCTGAAGCCCGCACTTCAGGCAGGGCGCCCTCTGGTGGTGGGCCAGCAGTACCTCCTCTTCTGGTGGCCCACACAACACTGATAGTCCCATTGAGATCGAGACCTGTTTTGCAAGGGAGACCTGGACAATTATAAAGTTTCCAGTTCACTTAACCCACATGTCTTTGAACGTGGGAGGAAACCGGAGCATCTGGAAGAAGCCCACAGAAACACGGGGAGAATATGCAAACTCCACACAGAAAGGCCACAGGTGGAATTGAACCCATGACCTTCTTGCTGTGAACCAACAGTGCTAACCACTAAGTCAGATGTCCAAATCACTTCAAAAGTGTTACTTTGCGCAGTTTTTTTTTTTTTTTTTTTTTTTTTTTAAGTTTCAGTTTCAATTTATTTTCATTTATATAGCGCCAAATCACAACAAAGTTGCCTCAAGGCGCTTCACACAGGTAAGGTCTAACCTTACCAGCCCCCAGAGCAAGAACACAGGCAACAGTGATAAGAATAAACTCCCTCTGATGATTTGAGGAAGAAACCTCAAGCAGACGATACGCAAAGGGCCAACCCTCTGCTCGAGTCATGCTACCAACACAAGTGACATTACAGGAAATTGTACAGGAAATTTTGTGAGATTTTGGGAGTCCATGCTGGTGCACAAGACAGGAGGCCTGCAGAAGAAAACACCCACTCCCATCTCTGGGTGGAGCCACACCTCAAACAGAGAGAAACAAAAACTGAATCAGGTGGCAGAAAGACATCAAATACAGTATAATTTGTCAGCATTTAGCAACAAAAAACAGAAGAAATACTAAGGTGATCACCGGCCACTAGCCCTAAGCTTCGTTAAAAGACCCAGAATTTAGGTAAAGTTGAGGCCGCAACACACTCCGTTTACTAATAAAATTAATTAAAAGAGTAAAAAGTGTAAAACAAAACTGTACCAGTATGCTAGCCATATGAAAGGGAAAATAAGTGCGTCTTAAGTTTGGACTTGAAAATCTCCACAGAATCTGATTGTTTTATTGACGCAGGGAGATCATTCCACAGAACAGGGGCATGATAAGAGAACGCTCTGTGACCCGCAGACTTCTTATTCACCTTAGGGACACAAAGTAGTCCTGCACCCTGAGAACACAGAGCCTGGGTTGGTACGTAGGGTTTAAGTAGGTCTGCTAAGTAGGGAGGTGCCAGTCCTTGAACAGTTTTATAAGTTAGTAACAGAACCTTAAAATCTGATCTCACAGAGACAAGAAGAGACACCAAAATGGGTGTAATGTGGTCAAACTTTCTGCTTCCTGTCAGAAGTCTGGCAGCAGCATTTTGAACCAGTTGCAGACCCCTAATGCTGGACTGCAGTAAACCAGAAAATAGAACATTGCAGTAGTCCAATCTAGAAATTAGAAGTGTTTATTTTTCTCTAGCTTTTACAAAATATGAGAAACATAGTAGATTTATTCAGTAAGCTGTTTCGGAGTGTTTTCCGCTGTCTTGGATCGTTTTCTTCGCGGGAGCAGCCAGCTGACATCACTCTGCCCCGTCATTCAGATTGGCAGTGGCACGTCACTCAGTATTTGCATAAAATGTGGAGTTGTGTCAGGAAGGACATCTGGCGTAAAACCTGTGCGTCAACATATAGATCCACCTGTTTTGCTGTGGCCACCCTGAGTGCAAACAAGGGAGCAGTTGAAGGGACTTACTTTTTAGACTTCTGGTTTATTTTGGCCCCGCCTATAGCTGGCAGCAGAGTGGCTGTTGTCTCTTAAAGCTGGAAAATGCCCAGTCAAGTTGAAAATGAATAACAAGTCATCGCTTTTCCTCAGTCGCTTGTAGCTAATGTAACCATCAGGTTACTGTTAGTTACTCCAGTGAATACAACAGTAAATTGTTGCATGAAAAACTGTTCCATAATGCTGCGATTCTGTGATGTGAACATGTGCAGCTCAGAGGTGCATGCTGCATTTGATACATGTACAATACTGACGGAAAACCTTTCAAAACTGACATCATGTTTCAATACGTGACTATGATGTCGCCAAAAATAAATAAATAATTTACAGTGAAAAGCTGCCCGTGTGTGTCGTGTGTGACGACCACACATCCCTTTACGTGTAGGGCTCTGTGTTGTTTCTCAAAATCTGACACAATACATTGGATGTCCAATTTGTGATACACATCACAATATTGATTTGATTTGATTTGACAGTACAAAAAAAATCACAGTTCAGCTGACATCTTGGATTAAACATTAAGATTTGGTACAAGTTCAGTTTTTGAAAATTCTTCAAATATTTATTAAAATACAATTTTATTCATGTGGATGAACTGGGATAATGCTGAGAAGCTTTACCCATAGCAATTTTTTACTGAAATTAATGTTGGAAAGGCAACCCCCCCATCCTCCCATTAAGTCTATGTTCTAATGAATTCCACAGATCCAGTGACCTTGCAATTTTTCCACATCTGTGATTTGTTGTCCTGGAGGTGATTAGGTTTGTGTGTGACTTTTCAAGGCTCCATAAATGGCATATCAAGCAATAGTGGCCTCCAGTTGCTGTCAAGACCTTCCAATGAGCAAAAAGAATTTACATAACAGACTTATCTGCTTTTTCAATTTCCATGTTAAAAGATGACAACATGGCCCAACATGTGAGGCTCATTCATCCTCACCTGTCTATCACAGCCAAAAGTTTCAGAACTGAATATGCTAAAACATTGTTTTCACTGAGTTACTTCCAGACTCTTCATGAATCCTATGCGCTGCTAATTGCAGAGAATATTCTCGTTTTTGCACATACCTGAGTAATTGTCAAGATGAGACTGCTGCTCTCAGCAAGGAACATTGTGTGTACAAAGGACTGAAAGAAGATGTTTTGACATTGATGACTCATTCACGACAAATTAAGTTACTGTCAGAGGTTCATAATGACTCTGATTTATATATGATTACTGCAAAAAGGACTGTGATGGGGATGTTGGGGTCAGGGGGTGGGTCTTGTTTATGACACATGTACATACAAGCATCTGGTGATCAGAATCAGAATCACCTTTATTGTCATTGCACAGTAAAACATCACAATGAAATTTCCTTGTGCATTGTCAAAAACAATGCTCGCACTCACACATAACTTACCCACACACACCCTCACATCCACAACACAAACACACACACACACACCTCACTAAACATTGAGAACATCAGGGGTTTGGGGGGGGTGAACTCAGAAACCTCTAAATTGGACCATCCCAGTCAGACATGCATCTCATATTGCACTGACCTGAACAAGTACAGGTCAGTGCAATGTGAAGTGAACAAGTACATTTGAAAATGAAAAGAAGTAGCAAATGCTTTTTAATTTTCAAAATGTGGACACATTATTTGACTCATAAATAAATGTAAATTCAATCCACCTAAACTGTGCACATTCTACAACATAATTAAAAAGACATTTGCCTTTTAATTTTCAAAAATACCCCACTAAGTAGTGCTCACAAATCAAATGAAAGCAAATTTGAAAATTAAAAAACTATTATTAGAAATGCTTTTTAATTTTCAAAACATGAACACACACAAAAAAATGAACATTTAATCAACCCATTTAAATTTTCATTTTCATCTTCAAGTGCGCACATTCTACAGTGGGGTAAAAAAGTATTTAGTCAGCCCCTGATTGTGCAAGTTCTCCCACTTAGAAAGATGAGAGAGGTCTGTAATTTTCATCATAAGTACACTTCAACTGTGAGAGACAAAATGAGAAAAAAAAATCAAGGAAATCACATTGTAGGATTTGTAAAGAATGTATTTGTAAATCATGGTGGAAAATAAGTATTTGGTCAATAACAAAAGTTCAACTCAATACTTTGTAACATAATCTTTGTTGCAATGACAGAGGTCAAACGTTTCCTGTAAGTCTTCACCACGTTTCACACACTGTAGCTGGTATTTTGGCCCATTCCTCCATGCAGATCTCTGATGTTTTGGGGCTGTCGCTGGGCAACACAGACTTTCAACTCCCTCAACAAATTTTCTATGGGGTTGAGGTCCGGAGGCTCGGCCACTCCAGGACCTTGAAATGCTTTTTACGGAGCCACTCCTTCATTGCCCGAGCGGTGTGTTTTGGATCATTGTCATGCTGGAAGACCCAGTCACGTTGCATCTTCAATGCTCTCACTGATGAAAGGAGGTTTTGGCTTAAAATCTCACGATACATGGCCCCGTTCAGTCTTCCCTTAACCCGGATCAGTCGTCCTGTCCCCTTTGCAGAAAAACAGCCCCAAAGCATGATGTTTCCACCCCCATGCTTCACAGTAGATATGGTGTTCTTGGAATGCAACTCAGCATTCTTCTTCCTCCAAACACGATGAGTTGAGTTTTTACCAAAATGTTCTATTTTGGTTTCATCTGACCACATGATATTCTCCCAATCTTCTTCTGGATCATCCATATGCTCTCTGGCAAACTTCAGACGGGCCTGGACATGTACTGTCTTAAGCAGGGGGACACGCCTGGCACTGCAGGATTTGAGTCCCTCTCTGCGTAGTGTGTAGCCTTTGTTACTGAAGACCGAATTTTTAGGAAGGGTTGGGTGGTTCAGTGAGACAGAAGGCTACGGGTTCATCAAGAGGAGAAACACAGCAGAGAGCATTTTCTTCCACTACAGCTCCGTCCTAAGACATGATGATGAACAGCTTTTCTGCAAACTTGAAGAGAGTCAAAAAGTGCAATTTGACATTGTGGAAGGAAGGGAGGGGCCATAGGCAGCAAATATCACCGGCCCAGGAGGCGTCCTCATCCAAGGCAGTAAGTATACGCCCTTTTTCTTTTTTACATGATTGTGATTCTTTTTGAATCAGGTTGCAAATTTTATTCTTGACGGTTTTTCTCCAACCCGGTCTCACGGCAAGTCGTGATTCAGCAGCACGAAATATACATTAATCTATTGGTTCGTGATATTGTGACGAAAAGTGCCTCATTTTCATCATGGCAGCACAAATTCATTCTAATACATGCCGTGACGGCTGCACGAAATTAAAAGTGAAGCAGGAGGGGTCAGGGTGGTTATGGTTAGGATTGGGGGTAGGAGTAGGGTTAGTAATAGTGAGTTTTTAAAAAACCCTGTCATGAAATGTGACTCATTTCATGACGGGAGAACGAAAAAAAAAACCAGTGAGACTGGGCTGTTTTTATCAGAACAATAAGATCTGATCTTCTCTGAGTGTAAACAGTATAAATGTCGTTTATAGATGTTGTACGATCTTGGGCCACCTACATATGTGGACTTAGATTTGATTTAAAGTAGTAACATCTGGTGAGAAGATTCTGCTCAGATCCAAGTCAAGCTTCAGGTCGGTGCTGCCGACAGGTTCGATTTAAATAAAATTCAAATAAAACCCTCATCTTCATTTTTCTTTTTCTTCTTTTTTTAACAGAGCCCTATGAAGTGAAGACAAAAGTGAAGAGGGTGACTGAACACAGACACAAAGAAGAGGTGAAGAAAGAATGTCTGCCCACAAAACCCCTGCAAGCCAAAACTGAGGTCACCAAAGTCAGCACAGCCACAATGACGACCGAAGACTTCTCACAGGACAATTTGGACGAGTTCCTCCAAGTGACAGATGAGCGAGAACGTCTAAAGCTGGAAATTGATGCTCTGAAGTTCACTATGGAGAAAGAACTGGCAGGTAAGATGGCAGAGGTTGAGAAGGACCTGCAGACTAAGAAGGAGCAGTATCAAAAGAACCTGGAAGCCCATGAGACCGAGTGTAGAAAAGAAGTGATAGAGAAGGAAAAGCCTCTACAGGAGGAGCTGGACACCCAGAAGAAGGTTATGGAGAAAGACGTGGCAGCTGTGAAGTTACAGTTTGATGAAGAACTGAAAGCCAAGCAGGAAAACTACCAGAAACAACTGGAAGCCCACAAGACAAAATGCCAAAAAAAAAAAAAGTGAAAGAAGCAAGAACATCTAGAGGAGCTGGAAGCCCAACAGAAAATCATGGAGAAAGAACGAGAAGCTTTGAAGGCACAGTTTGGCAAAGAACTGAAAGCCAAACAGCAAAACTACCAGAAACAACTGGATGCCCACAAGACAGAGTACAGACAAGAAATGAAAGAGAAGCAAGGATGTCTACAAGAGGAGCTGGAAGCTCAGAAGATAATTTTGGAGAAAGAACTGGCACCTGTGAAAGCACAGTTTGACAAAGACCTGAAAGCCAAACAGCAAAACTACCAGAAACAACTGAAACTCCACAAGTCTGAGTGCAGGAAAGAAATGAAATGGGAAGAAGCCAAACACCAAGAAGAACTGGAGGCACAGGAGTCCAGATTCAAAAAGAAGATCGAATCTAAGACTGACAAATCCTGGGCCTACATTGTTAGTGCTGTTTGTCTTGTTGCTGGGTTCTTGTCAGCCAAGTTTCTGACTAATTAAGTCCCAGATGTGAGTGACTGAGGAAACATCTGCTGAAGACTGCATTTCCTGTTGACCCTTTGATGAATAAAATCATTATTATTATTAATTAAATTTATTTTATTAAAATTCTGGAGTGTTTGAAGCCTTTATATATATATAGTGCATACAACCCCAATTCCAATAAAGTTGGGACGTTGTATAAAATGTAAATAAAAACAGAATACAATGATATGCAAATCTTCTTCAACCTACATTCAATTGAATTCACCACAAAGACAAGAAATTTAATGTTCAAACTGATAAACTTTATTGTTTTTGTGCAAATATTTGCTCATTTTGAAATGGATGCCTGCAACACATTTCAAAAAAGTTGGGACGGGGCAACAAAAGACTGGGAAAGTTGATGAGTGCTCAAAGAACACCTAATTGGAAACAGGTGAGTGTCATGATTGGGTATAAAAGGAGCATCCCCAAAAGGCTCAACCATTCACAAGCAAAGATGGGGCGAGGATCACCACTTTGTGAATAACTGCGTGAAAAAATAGTCCAACAGTTTAAGAACAATGTTTCTCAATGTTCAGTTGCAAGGAATTTAGGGATTCCATCATCTGTACTGAGCTGTACTGCTCTTTTAAGACAGCTGAACCACAGAAACTCTGCTCTCTCACAAATTGTTTGGCCAAAATTACGGAATGGCTCACTGAGAACAGTCTGCAGTTAAATTCCAATAAGACTGAGACTCTGATTGTAGCACCAGATAGTGCTGTACCTGGAATTAAGCAGCATCTCGGTAGCCTAAGCTGCACGGTTAAAAGCAGCCTGCGTAACCTGGGTGTCATTTTGGATGGAGGGATGTCTCTGGAGCAGCACACAAATGATCTGGTTAAGAACTGTTTTTTCCAAATTCGGAACATCTCTAAGCTCCTTAAGATGGTGACTTTAAAAGAGCTTGAGATGATTGTTCATGTGTTCGTCTCATCGCGTTTGGATTATTGTAACAGTCTCTTCACCTGTCTGAATAAGAAGGAGTTGGCCCGCCTGCAGGTTGTGCAAAATTCTGCTGCGCGCCTGCTTACCCGCACCCGCAGGAGGGACCATATTACTCCTATTCTTAATACTTTGCATTGGCTGCCTGTCTCCTACAGGATTCATTACAAAATCCTGGTATTGACTTTTAGAGCTCTGCATGGACAGGCACCGGAGTACATCAGGGACCTGGTCCAGCCTTATGCTTCCTACAGGAGCCTCAGGTCGTCCAATCAGAACCTGTTGATGGTTCCTCGGACCCGTTTTAAAACTCGCGGGGACAGATCTTTTAAAGTGGTGGCGCCTAGCCTCTGGAATGAGCTTACCTGTGCCCTTCGTTCTCTGGACTGTATAGATACTTTTAGAAGGCAACTAAAGACGCATTTCTTTAAGTTAGCTTTTTAGCCTAATGTATTTTATTGTTTTCGTATGTTATTTTTAGATTATTTTTGTATGTCATGTGCAGCACTTTGTGACCCTGGTCTGTGAAAGGCGCTTTATAAATAAAGCTTACTTACGTACTTACATCTACAGTCCATAATATAACCAGAAGATTCAGAGAATCTGGAGAACTTTCTACAGGTAAGCGACAAGGTCGAAAACCAACATTGAATGCCCGTGACCTTCGATCCCTCAGGATTAAAAACCAAGATCATTGTGTAAAGGATCTTACTGCGTGGACTCAGGAACACTTCAGAAAACCATTGTCAGTTAACACAGTTCGTCACTACATCTACAAGTGCAAATTAAAACTCTACCATTCAAAGTGAAAGCCAAACATCAACAACATCCAGAACCACCGCCGCCTTCTCTGGGCCTGAGCTCATTTGAAATGGACAGACGCAAAGTGGAAAAGTGTGCTGTGGTCTGATGAGTCCACATTTCAAATTGTTTTTGGAAATCATGGACATCGTGTCCTCTGGAAAAAAGACCATCCAGATTGTTACCAGTGCAAAGTTCAAAAGCCAGCATCTGTGATGGTATGGGGGTGTGTTAGTGTCCATGGCATGGACAACTTACACATCTGTGATGGCACCATCAATGCTGAAAGGTATATCCAGGTTTTGGAGCAACACATGCTACCATCCAAGCAACATCTTTTTCAGGGATGTCCCTGCTTATTTCAGCAAGATAGATAGATAAATACTTTATTAATCCCCTCATGGAGAAATTCAGTTGTCGTACAGTAGCAAATCTGGTCTTAAAAGACAGAAAGACAATAAATATATAAAAATACTTAAAAAAAAAAAACCCATAACATAGGCCCCCCCCCCCCACCACCACCACACACACACACATACAGCTAACTCAACAATAGTCATTGTGGGCTCGAATAGCAGCAGGAACGAAGGATCTTCTGAAGCACTCTGTCCTACACCAAAGGGATAGGAAGCGCTCAGATCTGTTACTCCTCTGGACGGACAGAGTCTCATGCAGAGGGTGTCTGTTGTTATTGAGGATTGCCTGCACCTTCCCCCTCTTACACCTCTCCGCAGCTGCCCCACGGTGTCCAGTGATCCCCCGATCACTGACTGCGCCCTCTTAACCAGCTTATCCAGCTTCTTGCAGTTTCTGGCAGAAATACTATTGCCCCAACACACCACAGCAAAGAAAAGGACAGCCGCAACAACAGAGTGATAGAACATAGACAAAAACTGGTTACACACATCAAACAACTTACCTCCTCAGAAAAAAGAGCCTGGTCAGACCCTTTTTATAGAGGCAGTCAGTGTTAAAGTTCCAATCCAGATTATTGTCTAGATGGACACCAAGATATTTGTATGTGTACACACATTCAATGTCCTGTCCATGGATGGTTATTGGCTGCATAAAAGTCCTTTTCTTGCCAAAGTTGATAATCATTTCTTTAGTCTTTTTTTGTGTTCAGAATGAGTGAATTTTTGCCACTCCAGTCACAAAAAGCAGTCATTATGTCTCTGTACTCACCCTCCTGGTTGTTTTTAACACAGGCCACAATGGCTGTGTCGTCTGAGTACTTCTGAATGTGACAGGTGTCGGAGTGATATTGGAAGTCAGACGTGTAGATGGCAAACAGGAAGGGTGCGAGTACAGTACCTTGAGGAGCTCCTACACTGCTCACGACAGTGTCCGAGATGGTACTGCCCAGTCTCACAAACTGAGGCCAATCCGTCAGGAAGCTGTGGATCCATGCTGTAAAGACGATGCTAAGCCACATTCTGCACATGATACAACAGCGTGGCTTCATAGTAAAAGAGTGCGGGTACTAGACTGGTCTGCCTGCAGTCCAGACCTGTCACCCATTGAAAATGTGTGGCGCATTATGAAGCGCAAAATACGACAACGGAGACCCGGACTGTGGAACAACTGAAGTCATACATCAAGCAAGAATGGGAAAGAATTCCACCTACAAACCTTCAACAATTAGTGTCCTCAGTTCCCAAATGCTTGAGTGTTGTTAGAAGGAAAGGTGATGTAACACAGTGGGAAACATACCACTGTCCCAGCTTTTTTTAAATGTGTTGTAGGCATCCATTTCAAAATTAGCAAATATTTACACAAAAACAATAAAGTTAATCAGTTTGAACATTAAATATCTTGTCTTTGTGGTGTATTCAGTTGAATATAGGTTGAAAAGGATTTGTAAATCATTGCATTCTGTTTTTATTTACATCTTGGGGTTGTGTATACACACACACACTGTGTCTTGCAGTATCAACGCAACACACAGAGGTAAAACAAAGTAATTTTAACATTAATTATTTTTTATTTGTGGATCATGGGATAACGTTCTTGCCTTCAGACAGAATAGCCCATTGCTCGTGGTAAATGAGCCGTTAATGAGCAGTGACTCAACTTCTGATCCAAAGTGCGGCTTATGGAGGTGAGCGGATGGTCCGAATGCATTGCCACGGACATTCGCACATGGATTACACTTGTAGCAGACCTAGCCGGTCTCCCATTGGCCTGGACAGCCACATCAAGCACTGAAACTCACCAATCTGATGGACAGTTTCCACCGCTGAAACCGTGATCTGAGTGCTAAAGGAAGAACTGGCATGAAGTGCGGTGTTACAGGAACTTTTGTTTCAGCAACATGTGGAATTAAAGTATTTTCAGATGTTGTTTTCCAAACTCCGGAGGCTTTATGTGGATTATTTTTCTTCAGGATCGTATGATGATTCCACTGAAACGAACAGGTAAGACTTTATTTACTATGTGTGTGTGAATTTATTCTGCATGATGGACAACGGCTTTCAGCCAATCAATGGACAGCATTGACGGACGTATTTTGACATGAGTAAATTACATGAAAGCCTTTAAAAAATCATAAATTATCTGCATTATTGTTAAAGCCGCAGTGTTCAAAACTTCTGAAAAAAGTATCAGCTTATAGTTGGGAAATTTCAGAGCTTGTGCATGAAAATCACACATTGAGAGGTTGACATCACGCTGCTGTAAAGGGGTATCGAGTCACAGAGTATCGGAGATGTTTTATGATTACAAGAGTAAATGAAATTTTCTAAGGATCGGTGCATCCCTGGAAAATATGGAATGTATGCATCTATCTAATCTCTCTTTCTCGATCTGTCTTTTGGCATTTTTCATTTTAGAAAAAGGACACAGATGTACACAGACCTGAGTCCTGTCTGCAGAACTGCAAAGATGATTCAGCATCAGCACCTAATGATAAGCGGCACACCTGCGATCAGTGTGGGACAGCTTTCAGCAAACCAAGTAATCTAAAAAGGCACCAACTCATCCACAGTGAAGAGAAGCCGTACATCTGTGACCCATGTGGGAGAGCTTTCACTCGGCCAGCTAATCTAAAAAGGCACCAACTCATCCACCTTGGAGAAAAACCATACACATGTGACCATTGTGGGAGAACTTTCAGTGATCCAAATAATCTAAAAAGGCACCAACTCATCCACAGTGAAAAGAAGCCGTATGTTTGTGACCAATGCGGGAAAGGTTTCAGATGGCGAACTTATCTAAAAACACACCAACTCCTCCACAGTGGAGAGAAACCATACACTTGTGACTATTGTGGCAGAGCTTTTAGCCAGTCGTCTCACCTAAAAAAACACCAGCTCATCCACAGTGAAGATAAACCACATATTTGTGAACAGTGTGGCAGAGCTTTCAAAATCTTGACTTGCTTAAAAACACATAAACTCTCTCACAGAAAAGATAAATTATATAGCTGTGGACAATGTGGGCAAGCTTTTAAACAGTCAGCTCACCTTAAATCACACCAACTTATCCACAGTGGCAAGAAACCACATGTCTGTGACCAGTGTGGCAAAGCTTTCAACCGGACAGTCAATCTGAAAAGGCACCAGCTTATCCACACTGGAGAGAAACCATACACCTGTGACCAATGCAACAGCGCTTTCTACACGTTCTCGGACTTAAAAATACACAAACGCGTACACACTGGAGATAAACCGCACACTTGTGACCAGTGTGGGAGATGTTTCAGTCGAACACATAATCTGAAAATCCACCAACTCATCCACAGTGGAGATAAACCGTACTCCTGTGATCAGTGTGGGAAGAGATTACGTTATTTGCTTTCATTGAAGCATCACCAACGTATCCACACTGGGGAGAAACCATACCACTGCAGACTCTGTGGGAAGACCTTCAGAACAATATCATCACAGATAGTTCATGAGCGTGTTCACACTGGAGAGAAACCGTACAGCTGTGACTGGTGCGAGAAGACTTTCAAGGACAAACCTGCTTATCTGTTACACAAGCGTATACATACGGGAGAGAAACCGTATCAGTGTCTGCACTGTGTGAAAAGTTTCATTTCCTCATACAGTCTTTCCAGACATGAAGACACCCACACTGGGAACAAACGGTACTGGTGTGGAAAATGTAAAGGAAGCTTCTACCATTTAGGTCACTGGAGGAGACAAAAAACATCTAAGCTGAGAAAGAGATGCTCCTCCAAGTACATGGTGAGGCTGGAGTGGTAGAACGTTTGACTCAATCACTAATTAAGTCAACCATCCACCAGTAGCTGGTAAGTGCTCGTTAAGAGCAAGTGTGAATATAGGCAGTGCTTCTTCACAGCATATGCTGATTGTCACAAAGTGCTTGATTCTTTTGTCAAAGATCCTCTCTGGGACATCCTGAGAAGTCACATCTCCAAGACATCATACTGTAGATGGCCTACAACAAATCCTTTGCGGAGCGGAGACAGAATCTCAGGAATCTTTCTGTGAATCCTGGTGTTTCTCACAGATGTAACTTGTGTGTCCCGGGGCCGCTACTGTAGCCATAAAGGCCAGACAGGATCTCTAAACACGGGACGGCTAATGGGGCTCTGGTGAAAGAAGAATTCCTCAACAGTGGCTCAGGTGGAGGAGGTGATGGCTTGTAACCCAATGGCCATTTCTAGATTAATCCTGGATGTAGAGCCACCCTCCCATCCAGGAATCAACTAAATAATCTTCCTCCAAGGGATTGCCATGATTTATCCTACACTGGTCAGTGCTTACCTGGACTGGATGGAAGGACGGGTTGTGGGAATCAGCAGCTTCGGTGCCTTTGTTGGTGAGGAAATGTTTACTGTCTTTGACTTTGCAGACGATGTTATGATATTTACAGAATCCATGGATACCCAAAGTATGTACTTGAGAAGCTGAGTGAAGAATCTGTATTAAAAATCTGATTTGTGTGCGTATCTGATTTGAATGGGATTTCACACCCAGTCTGAAGAGTGAGCAATTATTATTATTATTATTATTATTATTATTTTCTTTCCAAATCTGTTTTAAGCCTCATTCATAGGTGGCTCTGAACCTTTGACACACTCAGCCAAGCCACAGCCCCACCGCAGCCCCACCCCCCTCACTTGGAGCTAGATCTGCCCCTGAGCTGGTGTGATAGTTTTTAATAAAGCAATGGTGATGTATTTGCACAGTACTAATTTTGGTCATAGAAAGTCAGAAACAGTGGCCTAATCCCAAAATCCTCCTGCACAGAGTTTGAATTGTCTTCCTGATGAGGACTGACCTGCTGTCAAATCATTCAAGTAGACAAAGGCTCTCAGGCAGAGATTTTGAGCCCTTTTTGCCTACTTTTGCATAAGTTTGCATTTCTGCAGACTTTGGCGAAGTGAGTTACCCACAGTTCATAGCGTGTTGCATCTTTGTGGGATTGCTGGGGGAAACTCAGAAATTAAAACTAAACTGTTGCAAAATAGCCACTGACATTAAATATTTGTTTAAATTTCAGCAGGGTAGCAGTGATGTAAGAAGTGTGGGTTTTTCTTTCTTTCTTTTTTTTTTCTCCATGTTCTCACTCGAGACCCCTGATTTGTAGTTTGATGTGAGTAGAGAAACTGGGAAGATGCAACACTTTCCTGTTGCATCCTCATTCACAGCTTCATGTTGGAGTGGAGTGTAGAAGGATTATAAAACAGGAAAAATGATCAGCTCTAGGCCCGGGTCTCCCATGTGCCTTCTGGCAAACTGCAGCTGAAACGTTATGTGTTCTTTTTAATAAAATCCTCAGCTCTACCCCTTCACTCTGAAGCTGTATAACTGCTGATGCAACAGACAAAAAGCAGGAGCCTAGAACTCATTCAGAGCTGTTTTGGTGGCTTCCCTCACTCATGTCCTTTCAATTATTGAGAACTGCCTACTTGACACAGATTTACCGTACAGTACTATACAGTATTTATTTCTTAATGACTGATGGAGATGAAGGCTGAGACATATTCAGTGACTTAGAAATGTTCATGTGTCCCTCCCGATTTGCCTCAAGAAAAGTGGCTGGAAAAGTAATGATTGAAAGTGTAGGTGACACCAAAAAATGTACACAAGAAATCACTAAAAATTATGAAATGTTCATATTTTAAAAAATCCTGAACAATAAAAGTCAATGATAAGTGCGCAGGTGAAGGATAAACTACAGCTGTCTGAAGCCTGCGCTCTATTTCAGCCCCGTTCAACCCTCAGCCGCGGCCATATTGTGGCTACGTCATCACCGGAAAAGCACCTGCTGATTCAAGCCCAAATCAATTGTAAACACAGCGGAGGTCAAGCTGTTATCAGATGATTTTTTTTTTTCTAGTGTGGATTTTTTTTTTTTTTTTAAGTCCAGTCTGAAGGTGTTTCTGAAGCAGTGGTGGGGACACAACATTTATGGTTTAGAGCCTTATTTAGATGACAATAAACTTTGGAGGAAAACCTCCAGTCCGACAAGAGTGACGATATTGGCAGAGTTCAGAACATATATTTTTGATTATAGAAATAAATAATACAGGCAATTTTGGTATGGGTGGAGGTGATTTATTAATCATTTATGCATGATCTTTATGGTGGTCAAAGCTGTAATAAGTATTGATTAACAGAGAATTAGGACTTAACTAAGGTGTTTATTAATCAAGTATGCATGTATTCATGTTCATTAATGCTGTAATAAGCATTAACTAACGGTGAATTAAGACTAAACTAAGGTACTTATTAATCATTTATGCATGTAATATGCATATGTCGCGGACATAAATGAGCGAACCTCATCAGCATCTAACCATGTAATTTAGGTCCATCAGACTTTATTTTGAGTAAATGCTTCAAGGGAGCATTAGCATAGCAAAAACCTTTCATTTTAATTTGTTTATGCCATTTTAAATACTAGAAATACAAAAAAAAATAAATAAATAAAATAAAATTTCTAAAATTATCTTCCTCAAACTCAAACTGAAAGCAAATCTCTAAAACCTGATAAAACCTTTAAATAATAATCAGTTTTATTGCCAGTTTTCTTTAGACAAGTCAGGGGATGGAAACATGAAAAATATGTCTTGGACTTTATTTACATCAATTATGAAGAAATATAAAAGTTTCTTTCACCAAAACATCAAATCTAGTCTTTCATCTCAAATGTACTTTCTGTCAAATTGTAGCTGAACTTTCAGGTCTTCTTTTTAAGAAAATCCTCCTCTACACCACTTCATCAGGAAGCTGGATTTTAGATTTTTAATTAATTTATATCAAGTTGTAGAGATTTGCTTTCAGTTTGAGTTAAGGAAGATAATTTTAGGAAAAAAAATGTATTTGAAATAGAATAAACTAATTAAAATGTGTGAAATACCAAGTGTTCCAATACTTCTGAGGGCAATTTAGAAACACTGAGAAGCAGCATCTTCCATCCATCCATTTTCTTCCGCTTTATCCGGAGTCGGGTCGTGGGGACAGCAGCTCAAGCAAAGCCGCCCAGACCTCCCGATCCACACACACCTCCCCCAGCTCCTCCGGGGGAACCCCAAGGCGTTCCCAAGCCAGGCGAGAGATGTAGTCCCTCCAGCGTGTCCTGGGTCTTCCCTGGGGCCTCCTCCCAATGGGACGTGCCCGGAACACCTCTCCAGCGAGGCGTCCAGGGGCATCCGGAAAAGATGCCTAAGCCACCTCAACTGACTCCTTTCGACGTGGAGGAGCAGCGGCTCGACTCCGAGCTCCTCCCAAGTGACCGAGCTCCTCACGCTATCTCTAAGGGAGCGCCCAGCCACCCTGCGGAGGAAACTTATCTCAGCCGCTTGTACTGCGATCTCGTTGTTTCGGTCATGAGCCAAATCTCATGACCATAGGTGATGATCGGAAGGTAGATCGATCGGTAAATCGAGAGCTTTGCCCCCCTACTCAGCTCTCTCTTCACCACGACGGTCCGATACAGCGACCGCATCACTGCAGATGCTGCACCGATCCATCTATCAATCTCATGCTGGTACTTAACTCCTGTAAAGGGGCTGGACGCTTAATTTTTCTGACGTTGCCCACGGGGAGAGGCGGAGAGCTGGGGTCGCATTGCTTATTGCCCCCCAGCTCAGTCGCCATGTGTTGGATTTCACTCCAGTGAACGAGAGGGCCGCGTCCCTACGCCTTCGGGTTGGGGCCAGGTCTCTCACTGCTGTCTCGGCCTACGGGCTGAGCGGCAGTGCAGAGTACCCGACCTTCTTGGAGTCCCTGGGAGGGGTACTAGATAGCGCTCCGACTGGGGACTCCATTGTTCTCCTGGGTGATTTCAACGCCCACATGGGCGGCAACAGTGAGACCTGGAGAGGGGTGATTGGATTTGATTGGATTGATTGGATTGTTGGACTTCTGTGCTAGTCACAGTTTGTCCATCACGAACACCTTGTTCGAGCACAAGGGTGTCCATAAGTGCACATGGCACCAGGACACCCTGAGCCAGAGGTCGATGATCAACTTTGTAGTCGTATCATCTGACCTTCGGCCACGTGTCTTGGACACTCGAGTGAAGAGAGGGGCAGAGCTGTCGACCGATCACCACCTGATGGTGAGTTGGATCCGCTGGGAGGGGAAGAAGCCGGTCAGACCTGGCAGGCCCAAACGTATCGTGAAGGTCTGCTGGGAACGACTGGCGGAACCCTCTGTCAGTGAGGTCTTCAACTCCCACCTCCGGGAGAGCTTCTCCCAAATCCCGGGGGAGGTTGGAGACATGGAGTCTGAGTGGACCATGTTCTCCACCTCCATTGTCGATGCTGCCGCTCGTAGCTGTGGTAACAAGGTCTCTGGTGCCTGTCGCGGCGGCAATCCCCGAACCCGGTGGTGGACGCCGGAAGTAAGGGATGGCGTCAAGCTGAAGAAGGAGTCCTACTTGTCTTTGTTGGTAGGTGGGACCCCGGAGGCAGCTGACAGGTACCGGCAGGCCAAGCGTGCCGCAGCCTGTGCGGTCGCAGAGGCAAAAACTCGGGTCTGGGAGGAGTTCGGGGAGGCTATGGAGGAGGACTATCGGTTGGCCTCAAAGAGCTTCTGGCAAACCGTCTGACGCCTCGGACTTTAACCATACTTTAGATCTTGTTTTGACTTATGGTATGGAAAATGAAGACTTAACAGTATTCCCTGAAAACCCCCTTCTGTCTATTTACATTTACTTTAATGGACTACCAGCAGTGGGGAATACGTTTCATTACAGTAGAAGTCTTTCGGAAAGCGCTGTAACTAGGTTAAGGATATGATTCCTTCTTTGTTATGTTCTCCAATGCCATATACCAACACAGTGCAGAATAGCTACCTAAACTGTGTGAGTGAGATAGATTATCTCGTCAATAGTTTTACATCCTCATTGAGTACAACTTTGGATGCTGTAGCTCCTCTGAAAAAGAGAGCCTTAAATCAGAAGTGCCTGACTCCGTGGTATAACTCACAAACTCACAGCTTAAAGCAGATAACCAGTAAGTTGGAGAGGAAATGGCGTCTCACTAATTTAGAAGATCTTCACTTAGCCTGGAAAAAGAGTCTGTTGCTCTATAAAAAAGCCCTCCGTAAAGCTAGGACATCTTACTACTCATCACTAATTGAAGAAAATAAGAACAACCCCAGGTTTCTTTTCAGCACTGTAGCCAGGCTGACAAAGAGTCAGAGCTCTATTGAGCCGAGTATTCCTTTAACTTTAACTAGTAATGACTTCATGGCTTTCTTTGCTCCGGGAGTAAGGGGTCCGGGGTCCTTTGCTAAGGGCTTTCCGGTCCCTGTACGACCGCAGCAGGAGCTTGGTTTGCATTGCCGGTAGTAAGTCAAACCTGTTTCCAGTGCACGTTGACCTCCGCCAGGGCTGCCCTTTGTCACCGGTTCTGTTTATTATTTTTATGGACAGAATTTCTAGGCACAGCCAGGGTGTAGAGGGGGTCTGGTTTGGGAACCACAGAATCTCGTCTCTGCTGTTTGCGGACGATGTGGTTCTGTTGGCTTCGTCAAATCAGGACGTTCAGCGTGCACTGGGGCGGTTTGCAGCCGAGTGTGAAGCGTCCGGGATGAAAATCAGCACCTCCAAATCTGAGGCCATGGTTCTTGACCGGAAAAAGGTGCTTTGCTCTTTTCAGGTCGGTGGAGTGTCCTTGCCTCAAGTGGAGGAGTTTAAGAAGCAGCATCTTACTTTTTATATATAGTGCAGCTGATAAGAGAATATTTAGACCGGAATCCTGCAAATGGTAATACAAGCATCAAATTTAGCACGAATAATCCATAGACATTAACTCTTTAAAACAAATAAATAAATAAAACTGACTGGCCACTTGAATTTTCAATAGGCAGCCAGGTAGGGGTCAATTGAAGAATTACACAGGGGTCAAAAGATGCTCCAATAATATAGAAGACTACACCACATTATTTGCCTGATCATAAAGATTCCAAAAAAGGTATAGTTTGGACAATCTGTGACTGAATGTTATGGAGTTATGAGGTAAAAGCAGCAAAAATGGTGACAAAGGTCAGTTTCAGTTTGTTCAGGGGTCAAAAGTTAAAGTTGCTCCATTAATTTTGCTCCAGCTGTATTTGTGCAGAATTTGATGCTTGTATTACCATTTGAAGGACTGTTTCAATTATCTGCTGCACTAATAAGCCAACATGAACAAGCTGCTGTCTTAGTTTAAAAATGTGTATATAAGGCCACCCGAATTAAAGGAGAAATGCTGCTTTTAACAACCTCATTTCTGTCATAAAATACAGTAATTTACTCACCAATATAAGTTTGGTGTGATTAGAAGTCCATAGTTCAAACGACGTGTTCAGCTCAAATCTGGAGCAAACATTTTTCTTCTTCTAAGGTAGATTAGAACTTTTTGTGGTACACAGCACAAACTACTGGACAGGCGGAACCTAGCAGTCAATGTGACTCACTGATTTGAAAATGCAGCTCTTTCAACCAGACGTGTGGTGTCGTGACATGTCAATCATCTGTGTCCAATCAGATTTCAGGAAAGTCCAGTGAAACCCTGGCCTCTGCTCTAGCTCCACCCATGCCAGGAAGTGTTTGACATTTGAACATTTTTTGTTTCACTGTGAGTGAGAATTCGGCACTTCCTGTTTGAGTGTGAGCTTGCCACTGGGTTCCCGCGAGATTCCATGGGATCTCGTCTCTCAATCCAGGAAGTGTTTGACATTTGAACAGTTCCTGTTTTACTGTGGATTTGAAAATTGGCACTTCCTGTTTAGGACACCCCGTACCATGAGCGAGCTTCGCGCCACTGTGCGGCGCTTCGCTCTTATTAATGTTCATTAATGCTGTGATATGCATAAACTAACAGTGAATTAGGACTAAATGAATGTTTATTAATCATTTATGCATGTATTAATGTTCATTAATGCTGTAATAAGCATTAACTAACAGTGAATTAAGACTAAACTGATGATGATGGTGATGATGATATTCGTCCTTCGCGAGTGAAGATGACCATTTTTCTTCATATTCATCACTAGGTAATATGTGTGTGGAGATGGCTAACCAAGCTAATCTTCACTCTGAATTTTCTGCTACAGTGTGGGCATGAAATGTCTGGTTGGGAAAGGGAGCTTGACAGGTCCTTCCAGCACTGTCGCTTTGGCTGCAGTTTTTGGATGCGCTTCACTTCAGAGTCCGCTACGCCTGTTTTGACTGAGGTGCGCCAAGCTGGGCGGTCTTGTGCAACTTCTTCCCAGGATTCAGGGGGGATGTTACAGCACTTCAGGGAGGCTTTGAGTGTCCCCTTTGGTGTCCCTATAGCGCTTTCACTGTCCACGATGAGATCTTCCTTGAGCTCCCTGTAGAATAGATGCTTTGGGAGGCGGTTGTCTTCCATGCGTTGTACATGGCCAGCCCATCGAAGCTGCAAGCGCATGAGTGTGGTGCAAATGCTCTCCATCTGAGCTCGCTGGACAACCTCTTTGTCTGGAACTCTGTACTGCCATTTGATGCAGAGCAATGTTCTCAGGCATCTCATGTGGAAGGCATTCACCTGTCTGGCATGGCGACTGTAGACAGTCCATGTTTCACTGGCGTACAGTAGGGAAGGAAGTACCTTGCACTGTACACCTTCAGCATGGTTTGCAGGCTCAGTCCATGTCCCTCCCAGACTCAATCGCAGAGTCTGCCGAAGGCTGCGCTGGCTCTGGCAATCCTGAAGTCCCGTTCCTCGTCGATGTTGGCATAGCATGACAGGGTAGTTCCAAGGTAGACAAACCTATCAGCCACAGCAAATCTCTGTCCATTGACCATTATGGTTGGCTCTTTGTAGGTGGCTCCTGTGGATTGCTGGTGTAAGACCTCGGTCTTGGTGGAGATTGTGGGGCCAAAGTCATCACATGCTGAGGAGAACAGGCCCATGCTATCCTGCATCTCCGACTGTGTCCTGGCATTCAGTCCACAGTCATCTGCAAAAAGAAGATCACGTGCAATATCTTCCTGTACTTTGGTTTTGGCCTGCAGCCTTCTCAAGTTGAAGAGCTTTCTGTCAGTCCGGTACCTGAATTCAATGCCAATATCACCATCCCGGAAGGTGTCATTGAGCATGGCAGAGAACATTATGCTGAACAAGGTAGGGGCCAGCACGCAGCTCTGCTTTACGCCATTGGTCATGGGGAAGGGCTCTGAGTACTCTCCGTCGTCCTGGACTCTCGCATACATGCCATTGTGGAACTGCTGGACCAAAGAGATGAACTTGTCGGGGCATCCATACTTGGCCATAATCATCCACAATCCCTCATAGCAGACGGTGTCAAAGGCTTTGGCCAAATCCACAAAGGTAATGTAGAGGCCAGCATTCTGCTCCTAACATTTCTCTTGAAGTTGCCATGCTGCAAAGATCATATCCACAGTGCTGCGTCCACTCCTGAAGCCACACTGGCTCTCTGGTAGCAGGCCTTGTTCAAGCTGGTTTGGGGTGTGAGGCGAAGCCGTCGCTGTCACACCAAACGCCAATCCCACAGATAAGGCAGAACACCACAGGATAACGGCTGCAAAAGAAGTTCAGATTATCACTCAACGGTTTGAGTCAACAGAGAAATTACCTGAATGGTAGCTGATTTCTCGGCGGGGAGGTGGAGTTGCAGTCCGGCCTTTATGGTGGTGGTGATGAGTAGTGGATGAGTGACAGCTGGTACGGATGATGAGTGACAGCTGTCACTCCTGGTTGCTCCGACGCCCTCTCGTGCTTGAAGCCCGCACTTCAAGCAGGGCGCCATCTTGTGGTGGTGGGCCAGCAGTACCTCCTCTTCAGCGGCCCACACAACAGCGACAGTGGTAAAGAAAAACTCCCTCTGATGATTTGAGGTAGAAACCTCAAGTAGACCAGACTCAAAGGGGTGACCCTCCACCACTTGGGCCATGCTAGAAATAGAAATAGAAATAGAAAGCCTTTATTGTCATTATACACGGCATACACAGTATACACAGTACAACAAAATTAAAAAGCTACTCCTTAAAAAGTGCACTCAGCACTATATGTAAATAAAAGACTAAAAAACAAACAAACAAAAAAAAAAACGACACAATTGACAATACAAATATACATGAAATATTTGGGCGTCCATGTTGGTGAACAGGATGGGAGGCTTGCAGAAGAAGACACCCACTCCCATCTCTGGATGGAGCTGCACCTCAAACAGAGAGAAAAAACAGAATCAGGTGGCAGAAAGACAACAAATACAGTAATAATGTGTCAGCATTATGCAACAAGAAAAACAGAAAAATACTAAGGTGATTGCCAGCTACTAGGCCTAAGCTTCAATAAAAGACCCAGACTTTAGATAAAGTTGAGGCCGTGTGCTAATAAATGAATCTAAAAGAGCAGAAAGCATAGTGCCTTACTATGCCAGTATGCTAGCCATAGGAAAGGGAAAATAAGTGCGTCTTAAGTCTGGACTTGAAAGTCTCTACAAAATCTGACTGTTTTACTGAGAATACTGTCAGTGTCTAGTGTAAACTATTTTGACCTTGTTTGTGCTTTGGTTGTTGATTTTATGGTTTCATGTTTGATTTTATGATTTCATCTTGGTTTTATGATTTTAAGTGGTATATATTGTGATTTAAAGTGGTATAATAGGTGCCTGTGGTGTGCAATTGTATATATTATGTACAAATATTTGTCACACTAAAAAATTATTTATGAC
This sequence comes from Thalassophryne amazonica, assembly GCF_902500255.1. NCBI lineage: Eukaryota > Metazoa > Chordata > Actinopteri > Batrachoidiformes > Batrachoididae > Thalassophryne > Thalassophryne amazonica. The sequence goes on from NC_047103.1 coordinate 6,924,866, forward strand.
TTTTGACATTACTTCATTGAAATGCACCATAAAATAAATAAATATACATATAAGAAGAACCTGTAAAACACTGGTTATGACCCACATGCAGATGCAGTAATTATCATTGATCCCTTAAACACCCCCCCACCAAAAAAAACTGATGAGTCTGTGTGTTGCATAAACATCCAAATATGGTGAAATGAAAAAATGTCTTTTGAACAGATCTCGATTTAACACACCTGCTGCCTAATTGACACTGATCTAGGAAAATGGGAAATTCTCAACCCATTTTCAAATAATTTTGTCTAACTTTTAAATGGCCAATCAACTCATTCCATCTCAGATTGGTAAAATAAGTGTGGATGCAAGCCATGTTCCTATAAAAAGTAAAGTGGCTGTGTCCTCCCATTTGCCCATGCACCTGGAGGATATGTCACATCTCAGGAAATGCCGGTTGTGTGGTCTTCATTTTAATTTCAAAATATTTCTATGATACAAGTTTAAATAGGGTCCAGTGGTCCACTTTGCCAGAAACAGACATGTTGCCATGGTAACACCCAAAACTACTAGAAAGCTGATGTTGGGTTTAAATGCACTCACAGATCCAAAGATTCAAACTAAATATTTTTTCCTGAAAAATCCTGTTTTGACCTTTGACCCCTGTGAAAGATCATCTCTGTTTTTCAGTACCAGCACAGCAATTAAACAAGTACTCATTTTCTCGTGTATACGTTGGAGACAAATCTAACACAATGCAAAGAATGACAGCTGAATACTTTCAGGTTGTAATGCTGTTGTATGCTGGGAAGAATTTGACACTAAAATCAACACTATAGACCAGGTCCAAATATTTTTTAGATCATCCAGCTGCTGACAAAGCAAGCTGTGCACTTTTGTTAAATCTATGTTGTTTTTGTTCACTTTCATTGGACTTAAAACAGTTTTTTTTTTTTTTTTTTTTGTGCTGAAATATTAATGAGACAGACAGGCCATAAAATGTTCTGATTTAAAAAAAACAAAAACAAGTATGTAACATGATTCTGTTAACATAAACGGTCTCGTTTTACACATGTACAACCTAAGCTGGGATACCAGACCTCACCTGAGGGACAGACAACACGGAGCTCATGGCCCACGCCACCGTCAGCATGACTCTGTTCCTCTTCTTGGCCTTATTGATAGCCAGCGGGTTGAGAATGGCTGACTGCCGGTCCAGGCTAATCACCACGGTGACAAAGGCGCATGAGTACATCGCTTGCAGCTTCAGAAACATCAGAATCCTGCAGGCAAAGTCTCCAGCAAGCCACTGAACTGTGATGTTCCACACGGCATCCATAGGCATCACGATGAAGGTCACCAGCAGGTCTGCAAAGGTCAGATTGATTATCAGGACCCTGACATGAGATTTACGATTGCCATTGCAGCATGCCACCCACAGCATGGCCAGGTTGCAAAAGGTCGATATGCCACACAGAATGAAGGTAATGACCACTCTGACTTTGGCCGCTGTGGTGAATGTGGGCAGCTGTATAGTGTCACCCCCTGCAGTCCAGTTGGCAGATGGCCAGGAGCAGTTGTAACTGGAGTTCAGTTGATATCCGGTCGTCAGGTGGTGCATCGTGAGGGCGGGATCAGTGAGAGTGGAATTCATTTTCTGAGCCTCGCAGAGGAAGACTCATTCTGCTCATCCACTACGAGTTCGACACTGGCAGCAAACAAAAAAAGTGAGTCAGTGTATTTATTCCATAAATAAATACTTGAGCGTCTTATCGCTTAAAACTGCCATGCATAAACCGTACGAAACTAAAGCATGCAGACTCACAAATTTCAACAGTTACACTACAACACCAAAAGAAAACTGGAAAACACACCCAGCATCTGAATACTTTATATGTACACATCAGTTCATCCATACTATCCAAGCGTTGCTGTAATATGTACTAAAAAGTAAGCCGTTTTACCTCCCCTTTAAGCCATATGTTCACAGATGACACGTATCCACATACCCACACATGCCATGACGTTTTCTATTTTGCAACTGTAGACTTTTTGAAAGGATTTCTCATGTATTTTTGTGCAATGTCCCTCAGATGACACTGCCATTTTCATGTATGTTGTCTATATTCTTTGAATTTTCCCAGGAAGTTGCTCTCCTTCAGTGACCAGACTCCTGCTGCATTGTGAACACTATAGACAGAAGATCTCCAGATACAGCTGAAGAACCACTCAATGCCTATTGAGTACTTAGACACCCTATAGATTGCAACATAATGCTTTTTTACAGAATATATAGTACACTACTACAACCCCTGGCAAAAATTATGGAATCACCGGCCTCGGAGGATGTTCATTCAGTTGTTTAATTTTGTAGAAAAAAGTAGATCACAGACATGACACAAAACGAAAGTCATTTCAAATGGCAACTTTCTGGCTTTAAGAAACACTATAAGAAATCAAGAAAAAAAATTGTGGCAGTCAGTAACGGTTACTTTTTTAGACCAAGCAGAGGAAAAAAATATGGAATCACTCAATTCTGAGGAATAAATTATGGAATCACCCTGTAAATTTTCATCCCCAAAACTAACACCTGCATCAAATCAGATCTGCTCGTTAGTCTGCATCTAAAAAGGAGTGATCACACTTTGGACAGCTGTTGCACAAAGTGGACTGACATGAATCATGGCTCCAACACGAGAGATGTCAACTGAAACAAAGGAGAGGATTATCAAACTCTTAAGAGGGTAAATCATCACGCAATGTTGCAAAAGATGTTGGTTGTTCACAGTCAGCTGTGTCTAAACTCTGGACCAAATACAAACAACTTGGGAAGGTTGTTAAAGGCAAACATACTGGTAGACCAAGGAAGACATCAAAGCGTCAAGACAGAAAACTAAAAGCAATATGTCTCAAAAATCGAAAATGCACAACAAAACAAATGAGGAAGCTCTTTGGTTGTAATCAACTGATTTAAAAAAAAAACAATAGTTTTACTATCTGTGAAATCAGAAAAGAGTGAAGTGTGGATTTTGTTTTTGGTTTTTTTTAGAAAATTTCAAATCTGAAAAATGACACAAGGGACTGAAAATATCAGATATTTTTAAAATGAATATTGTTTTTCTTCTTGAATATGTTATTATTAAATATTAAAACCATTCACACAAGAAGTAAATATATGGTCTTCTTACCTGTTCATTTCAGTGAGATCATCTTTAAATGTGTCCACCTTTACAAAACCACATCTGAAAAATAATTTAATTCCTTCTGTCCTGGTTGAAGAAAAGTCCATTTGTAGCCACTTTAGTGCCAGGTTCCACCGCCCGCTGTAATCAGTTATTGCGGCTGATTGATCCAGTGTCATGCCATGTTGTTAACAAGCGGCTTTGTGCTGCAAGAAAACGACTCCCAGTGCCTCATTACATCTCAGTCTGCATGCGATGACATTATCCCATTATCCAGAAAACAATAAAACAATCAAAGATCCTCAGTTTTGACTCAGTGTGGAGAGGAGCAGCCAGGGACTCCAGTCAAGTGCACACTTGTCAATATAAATGTTCCATCTGCCATTCTGCCAGCGAAAAGTAACCATTCTGACACCGAAAACATGGTGCAGCTCCAACCCGAACCATGGGGCTGTCAGTAGCCTGTAAAAATCCATAAATTAACAAATGACAAGTAAGATAATGGTTCCGGAGCTGACGCCACATCCTTCTCCTCCTTGTCTAATGTCATCACGCCAGGAAGTTCCTGGTTTTTAGCGGCGCGCAGTTCAAAATCCGAATATTTATCTCTTCAAGAACTGCGCACCAGGAAAGGATAAATTTAAAACTGTTGTTTCATTTTAGTCTAAAATATTAATGAAAACTTGGGATTATGTGCCACCTACACTTTAATCCTTATATTTAGAGTAAATTGGCCTTGTCCCATCTTTTTTGGAATGTGTTCTGACCTTAAACACAGGAATGACTTCATGTTAACAAATTAAATGAAGTTGACCATAAAAACATGAAACATATTGGGTTTGTTCTGTTTGCAATGAAATGGAAGTCAAAATAAATATAAGAATCACTGCTTTTCGTTTGGCAGAACAGTGGCTTAGTAGGTCACACTGTTGCCTCACAGCGAGAAGGTCGTGGGTTCAATTCCCGCCTGTGACGTTTCTGTGTGGAGTTTGCATGTTCTCCCCGTGTTTGCGTGGGTTTCCTCCAGGTGCTCCGGTTTCCTGCCACATCCAAAAACAGCGGGTTAGGTGGATTGGAATCCTTAAATTGTTTATAGGTGTGCGAGTGGGTGTGAATGTGTTTTTTTGTCTGTTTGTGGCCCTGCGACAGACTGCCGTCCTGTCCTGGGTGTACCCTGCCTCGTGCTCTGTGGCTGCTGGGATATGCTCCAGTCCCCCGTGACCCTTGATTGGACTAAGTGGTTAAAGATGAGTGTGAATGTGTCTGTGTGCTTTTCTTTTCTTTTCCCCCATTTTGTCATAAGCCTGGTAAATCAGACCCATTCACTTCACAAAAAACATTTCTTATCCTCCCAACCTTTTCTGATTTGTGATTGTACTTATTTTCTGTACATTGTGTACATTGGTGTTCTTGAATATTTTTATTTAATATTTCTTGTATTTTTTTGGGGGGGGGGGGGGGGGGGGTGGATATTGAGTGTTTTGTGGCCCTGGTCTGCCTGAAGGTTGCTGCTGTATTGAAGTGGTTTCCTGTAAGAGATTAAGAGATTAATAAAAAAAAATCTTTGTGTCTGCTGACCCTTAAGTGGTTGAAGATGAGTTATTTTGCATTTGAGTTTACAAGTCATATTTGCACATTAATATACAGTAAATGTAACTCAAGTAATTGCATTAAGCATTTTTCCTGCTGTTTGTGCTTTTTTTTGTTGTTGTTTTTGTTTTTTTAACTATGCTGCCAGAGTGAATGTTGAAGAACCGTAATCTGTTTACTGACACAAAGACTTCTATTGGAGGTTTTTTATTTTTTATTTTTCTTTAACCTTCGCTAGTGAAGTTAGTGGTTATGTTTATGCTTGTTTGGTTGTGAACCGTCTGAAGCCCAGAAGGTTTTATATGTCGTGATGAAATTTTACAGAAGATTCTTATCCTGATAGGCAAGAACTGATTCCATTTTCAAGGTTATAGGTCAAAGATCATAGTCGGGAAAAAAATCTTGGAAAACTGAAAAAAAAAACAAAAAAAAAACCCCTATCTTTAACATTGAGTGAATATTTGAAAATTCATAACTGTTAAAAAAGATCACATTTCTTTAATATTTGAGAGCATTATGTAGGATGGTATCCTTCATGGACTGGCAAGGTATGATCCGGTTTGGATCTGATCCGGATTACAGATTTTGTGGCCATTTAAATTGATTGAAAACCCAATTTAATGTATATTTTACATTATATCTTAATCAAACGGGCCACAATATTTGAACGTGAGGTGCAGACTGGCACTCACGATTGCCTGCCAAAGTTTGATTGGGATTTGGTCCTGAGTGTGGATTTTATGGATGTTTGAATTTCATATTGAAAAGCCTATTTGGTTAGATTAGATAGAATTTTATTAATCCTTTGGACAGACTCCCTTAGGGAAACTGAGGTTCTAGCAGCATTGGTTTACTGTCTACTACTGTTCCTCTCCTTCTTGTCTTCTGCCTTCCTGTTACTCCTCCTCCCCTTAAGTGAGGAGTTGTACAGTCTGATGGCCTGACGGATAAAGGAGTTTTTCAGTCTGTTGGTCCTGCACTTGGGAAGGAGCAGTCTGTGGCTGAAGAGGCATAATGTCCAGCAGTTTGTCGGACATTATGGACCATGCCAATCACCCTCTGCACACCGTCTGCATTTGGTGTACATTTTGCATTATATCTCAATCAAAAGTGCCTCAGTCACTCTCATTTCTGACGAGTTGCAAACTTGCACTCTCAATGAATAGACTTAAGTTTAATCTGCATCTGATCCATATTGCAGATTTAGCGGATATTTGATTGTAACATTGAAAAGCCCTTTTGATCTATATTTTAGTTTATTTAAAGGCACTTATAACAGGACTTTGACCTTGAAATTTTTTTCCAAGGTAAAAATTTGTGGGCATTAGCGGAGGTTTGTGCTCCACAGGCGCTGTGCTCTGGCTTCTTTTGTTTGTTTTTGTAGTCGTCGTACTAGTTGTTTTATTTCGTCTCTTCATGTTGAAAGAACATTGGAATAGATTAATTCTCTCGCCAAAACATTTTGGGCTAAAATGTGACCTTGCAGAAAAGGTAAAAAAAAAAAAAAAAACTTTATGGCCTATGTTTCCGTCGGATCTGTTTTCCTGACGGACCGACAGGATGTGCGCTAAAGAAAAGCTTCCGCCTGCTTTCGTAAGAAGAATCGAGTTTTAAGGTAAAATGTTAAATTCGTTCTCCTTTTTGTGAAATGTCATTTGGAAATATGTTTGCACCCCCCCCAGAAAAGAACTGAACTGACTAATAATTCACAGATGGAGGACGACGGCCAGATTTTGGAGCTTTAGCTAACTGAATAGAGGGGGAAAAAACGGGTTCGTTCACATTAGCAGCCAATCCGTCATTAAATCTTTATTTCTGTCGCGGTTCAGTATCGCAGATAAATGGCGCATCATAAACTTTAAAAAGAGATGAGGAAGTGCAAAGAAGTCCTGAGTATTACCGAAATAGACTCGATATTAAAAGCAACATCAAATTTATAGCTGTAAACTTTCAATGAACTAATTAATGTTTTTTGAGGTAAATCCTTTGTTCAACAGTTTGGAGCCTACTTAGAGAAAACTGAGTTTCCAGTTACGTTTTTATTATTATTATTAATTATTTATTTTGTAAATTCACCCCCCTTTTAATTTCTTCTTCTTTGTCTTTCGGCTGTTCCCGTTGGGGGTCGCCACAGCAGATCAATCGTTTCCATCTCACCCTGTCCTCTGTATCTTCCTCTGTCACACCAACCACCTGCATGTCCTCTCTCAGCATATCCATGAACCTCCTCTTTGGTCTCCCTCTTCTCCTCCTGCCTGGTGGCTCCATCCTCAGCATCCTTCTCCCTATATACCCTGGGTCCCTCCTCTGCACATGTCCAAACCATCTCAATCTCGCCTCTCTGACTTTGTCTCCAAACTGTCCCACCTGAGCTGTCCCTCTGATATGTTCATTCCTAATCTTGTCCATTCTTGTCACTCCCAAAGAGAATCTCAACATCTTCAGCTCTGCCACCTCCAGCTCTGCCTCCTGTCTTTTTGTTAGTGCCACTGTCTCTAAACCGTACAACATAGCTGGTCTCACTACTGTTTTGTAAACTTTCCCCTTCACTCTTGCTGATATTCTTCGGTCACAAATCACTCCTGCCACCTTTCTCCACCCTGCCTGCACTCTCTTCTTCACCTCTCTACCACACTCTCCATTACTTTGAACAGTTGACCCCAAATATTTAAACTCATCTACTTTCACCACTTCTACTCCTTGTAACTGCACTATTCCACTGGGCTCCCTCTCATTCACACACATGTACTCAGTCTTGCTTCTACTGACTTTCATTCCCCTTCTCTCCAAAGCATATCTCCACCTCTCCAGACTAGACTCAACTTGCTCTCTACTCTCACTACAGATCACAATGTCATCTGCAAACATCATAGTCCATGGGGACTCCTGTCTGATCTCATCTGTCAACCTGTCCATCACCACTGCAAACAAGAAAGGACTCAGAGCTGATCCTTGGTGTAATCCCACCTCCACCTTGAATGAGTCTGTCATTCCGACTGCGCATCTCACCGCTGTCACACTATTCTTGTACATGTCCTGCACTACCCTAACATACTTCTCTGCCACTCCAGACTTCCTCATACAATGCCACAACTCTTCTCTTGGCACCCTATCATAAGCTTTTTCTAAGTCCACAAACACAATGTAACTCTTTCTGTCCTTCTCTGTACTTTTCCAACAGTATTCTCAGAGCAAACATTGCATCTGTAGTGCTCTTTCTCGGCATGAAACCATATTGCTGCTCACAGATCTTCACCTGTTTTCTAAGCCTAGCTTCTACTACTATTTCCCATAACGTCATGCTGTGGCTGATCAGCTTTATGCCTCTGTAGTTACTGCAGCTCTGCACATCACCCTTGTTCTTGAAAATAGGAACCAGCATACTTCGTCTCCACTCCTCAGGCATCCTCTCACTTTCCAAGATTTTATTAAACAATCTGGTTAGAAACTCTACTGCCGCCATCTAGACATTTCCATGCCTCCATTGGAATGTCATCTGGACCAACTGCCTTTCTACTCTTCATCCTCTTCATAGCAGCCCTCACTTCTTCCTTGCTAATCTCTTTTACTTCCTGATTTACTCTCACCACATCATCCAGCCTTTTCTCTCGCTCATTTTCTTTATTCATCAACTCTTCAAAATATTCCCTCCACCTTCTCAGCACACACTCCTCACTTGTCAGCACATTACCATGTGCATCTTTTACCACCCTAATCTGCTGCACATCCTTTCCAGCTCTGTCCCTTTGTCTGGCCAATCGGTACAAGTCCTTTTCTCCTTCCTTACTATTCAACTTCTTGTACAGCTCGCAGTATGCCTTTCCTTTGCTTTTGCCACTTCTCGCCTTACACCGCATCTCCTTGTACTCCTGTCTACTTTCTTCATCTCTCCGACTATCCCAAAACTTTTTCGCCAACCTCTTTCTCCTTATGCTTTCCTGGACCTCTTCATTCCACCACCAAGTCTCCTTGTCTTCCTTCCACTGTCCAGATGTCATACCCAGTACTGCCCTAGCTGTCTCCCTCACCACATCTGCAGTACTTTTCCAGTTGTCCAAAATTGCTTCCCCTCCAACCAGTGCTTCTCTCACCTGCTCACTAAATTTCACACAACAGTCTTCCTCCTTCAGCTTCCACCATCTGATCCTTTGTTGAGCTCTCACTCTCTTCTTCTTCTTTACCTCTAAAGTCATCCTACAAACAACCATCCTATGCTGTCTAGTGACACTCTCTCCTGCTACCACCTTACAGTCTGTGATTTCTTTTAGTTTGCATCTCCTATAAAGAATGTAGTCCACCTGTGTGCACCTTCCTCCACTCTTATATGTTACCCTGTGCTCCTCCCTTTTCTTAAAGTAGGTATTCACCACAGCCATTTCCATCCTTTTTGCAAAATCAACTACCATCTGTCCTTTCCCATTCCTATCCTTGATACCATATCTGCCCATTACTTCCTCATCACCTCTGTTCCCTTCACCAACATTCCCATTGAAGTCTGCTCCTGTCACCACTCTTTCATGCTTGGGCACACTCTCCACCACCTCATCTAACACACTCCAGAAATCTTCTTTCTCCTTCATCTCACAACCTACCTGTGGGGCATATGCACTGATGATATTCATCATCACCCCTTCAATTTCCAACTTCACACTCATCACCCTGTCAGACACTCGCTTAACCTCCAACACACTTTTAACATACTCTTCCTTTAAAATGACCCCAACACCATTTCTCTTCCTGTCCTCACCATGGTACAACAACTTGTACCCACCGCCGATGCTCCTGCTCTTACTTCCCTTCCACTTGGTCTCTTGCACACACAATATGTCTACCTTTCTCCTCTCCATCATATCAGCCAGCTCTCTCCCTTTAGGAGAGAGCTGGCTGATATGATGCTCAAGGAGACCTCCCTCGGCCTCCTTTAGCAGTAATGGTACTTGTAATAAGTGTAGCTTATTCGTAGCTTTGGAGGCCAGGCTGGGCGAATTGGAGACTCGGCTCCGCACCGTGGAAAATTCTACAGCTAGCCAGGCCCCTGTAGTCGGTGCGGACCAAGGTAGCTTAGCCGCCGTTAGTTCCCTTCCAGCAGATCCCGAGCAGCCGGGAAAGCAGGCCGACTGGGTGACTGTGAGGAAGAAGCGTAGTTCTAAACAGAAGCCCCGTGTACACCGCCAACCCGTTCACATTTCTAACCATTTTTCCCGACTGGGCGACACACCCACCGAGGATCAAACTCTGGTTATTGGCGACTCTGTTTTGAGAAATGTGAAGTTAGTGACACGAGCAACCATAGTCAATTGTCTTCCGGGGGCCAGAGCAGGCGACATTGAAGGAAATTTGAAACTGCTGGCTAAGGCTAAGCGTAAATTTGGTAAGATTGTAATTCACGTCGGCAGTAATGACACCCGGTTACGCCAATCGGAGGTCACTAAAATTAACATTGAATCGGTGTGTAACTTTGCAAAAACAATGTCGGACTCTGTAGTTTTCTCTGGGCCCCTCCCCAATCGCACCGGGAGTGACATGTTTAGCCGCATGTTCTCCTTGAATTGCTGGCTGGCTGAGTGGTGTCCAAAAAATGAGGTGGGCTTCATAGATAATTGGCAAAGCTTCTGGGGAAAACCTGGTCTTGTTAGGAGAGACGGCATCCATCCCACTTTGGATGGAGCAGCTCTCATTTCTAGAAATCTGGCCAATTTTCTTAAATCCTCGAAACCGTGACTATCCAGGGTTGGGACCAGGAAGCAGAGTTGTAGTCTTACACACCTCTCTGCAGCTTCTCTCCTCCTGCCATCCCCTCATTACCCCATCCCTGTAGAGACGGTGCCTGCTCCCAGACCACCAATAACCAGCAAAAATCTATTTAAGCATAAAAATTCAAAAAGAAAAAATAATATAGCACCTTCAACTGCACCTCAGACTAAAACAGTTAAATGTGGTTTATTAAACATTAGGTTTCTCTCTTCTAAGTCCCTGTTAGTAAATGATATAATAATTGATCAACATATTGATTTATTCTGCCTTACAGAAACCTGGTTACAGCAGGATGAATATGTTAGTTTAAATGAGTCAACACCCCCCGAGTCACACTAACTGCCAGAATGCTCGTAGCACGGGCCGAGGCGGAGGATTAGCAGCAATCTTCCATTCCAGCTTATTAATTAATCAAAAACCCAGACAGAGCTTTAATTCATTTGAAAGCTTGACTCTTAGTCTTGTCCATCCAAATTGGAAGTCCCAAAAACCAGTTTTATTTATTATCTATCGTCCACCTGGTCGTTACTGTGAGTTTCTCTGTGAATTTTCAGACCTTTTGTCTGACTTAGTGCTTAGCTCAGATAAGATAATTATAGTGGGCGATTTTAACATCCACACAGATGCTGAGAATGACAGCCTCAACACTGCATTTAATCTATTATTAGACTCAATTGGCTTTGCTCAAAATGTAAATGAGTCCACCCACCACTTTAATCATATCTTAGATCTTGTTCTGACTTATGGTATGGAAATTGAAGACTTAACAGTATTCCCTGAAGACTTAACAGTATTCCCTGAAAGCTCTCTTCTGTCTGGTCATTTCTTAATAACATTTACATTTACTCTGATGGACTACCCAGCAGTGGGGAATAAGTTTCATTACACTAGAAGTCTTTCAGAAAGCGCTGTAACTAGGTTTAAGGATATGATTCCTTCTTTATGTTCTCTAATGCCATATACCAACACAGTGCAGAATAGCTACCTAAACTCTGTAAGTGAGATAGAGTATCTCGTCAATAGTTTTACATCCTCATTGAAGACAACTTTGGATGCTGTAGCTCCTCTGAAAAGAGAGCTTTAAATCAGAAGTGCCTGACTCCGTGGTATAACTCACAAACTCGCAGCTTAAAGCAGATAACCCGTAAGTTGGAGAGAAATGGCGTCTCACTAATTTAGAAGATCTTCACTTAGCCTGGAAAAAGAGTCTGTTGCTTTATAAAAAAGCCCTCCGTAAAGCTAGGACATCTTACTACTCATCACTAATTGAAGAAAATAAGAACAACCCCAGGTTTCTTTTCAGCACTGTAGCCAGGCTGACAAAGAGTCAGAGCTCTATTGAGCCGAGTATTCCTTTAACTTTAACTAGTAATGACTTCATGACTTTCTTTGCTAATAAAATTGTAACTATTAGAGAAAAAAATTACTCATAACCATCCCAAAGATGTGTTATCTTTGGCTGCTTTCAGTGATGCCGGTATTTGGTTAGACTCTTTCTCTCCGATTGTTCTGTCTGAGTTATTTTCATTAGTTACTTCCTCTAAACCATCAACATGTCTATTAGACCCCATTCCTACCAGGCTGCTCAAGGAAGCCCTACCATTAATTAATGCTTCGATCCTAAATATGATCAATCTATCTTTATTACACTCAACAAAAATATAAACACAACACTTTTGGTTTTGCTCCCATTTTGTATGAGATGAACTCAAAGATCTAAAACTTTTTCCACATACACAATATCACCATTTCCCTCAAATATTGTTCACAAACCAGTCTAAATCTGTGATAGTGAGCACTTCTCCTTTGCTGAGATAATCCATCCCACCTCACAGGTGTGCCATATCAAGATGCTGATTAGACACCATGATTAGTGCACAGGTGTGCCTTAAACTACCCACAATAAAAGGCCACTCTGAAAGGTGCAGTTTTATCACACAGCACAATGCCACAGATGTCGCAAGATTTAAGGGAGCGTGCAATTGGCATGCTGACAGCAGGAATGTCAACCAGAGCTGTTGCTTGTGTATTGAATGTTCATTTCTCTACCATAAGCCATCTCCAAAGGCGTTTCAGAGAATTTGGCAGTACATCCAACCAGCCTCACAGCCGCAGGCCACGTGTAACCACACCAGCCCAGGACCTCCACATCCAGCATGTTCACCTCCAAGATCGTCTGAGACCAGCCACTCACACAGCTGCTGAAACAATCGGTTTGCATAACCAAAGAATTTCTGCACAAACTGTCAGAAACCGTCTCAGGGAAGCTCATCTGCATGCTCGTCGTCCTCATTGGGGTCTCGACCTGACTCCAGTTGGTCGTCGTAACCGACTTGAGTGGGCAAATGCTCACATTCGCTGGCGTTTGGCACGTTGGAGAGGTGTTCTCTTCATGGATGAATCCCGGTTCACACTGTCCAGGGCAGATGGCAGACAGCGTGTGTGGCGTCGTGTGGGTGAGCGGTTTTCTGATGTCAATGTTGTGGATTGAGTGGCCCATGGTGGCGGTGGGGTTATGGTATGGGCAGGCGTCTATTATGGACGAAGAACACAGGTACATTTTATTGATGGCATTTTGAATGCACAGAGATACCGTGACAAGATCCTGAGGCCCATTGTTGTGCCATACATCCAAGAACATCACCTCATGTTGCAGCAGGATAATGCACGGCCCCATGTTGCAAGGATCTGTACACAATTCTTGGAAGCTGAAATGTCCCAGTTCTTGCATGGCCGGCATACTCACTGGCCATGTCACCCATTGAGCATGTTTGGGATGCTCTGGACCGGCGTATACGACAGCGTGTACCAGTTCCTTCCAATATCCAGCAACTTCGCACAGCCATTGAAGAGGAGTGGACCAACATTCCACAGGCCACAATTGACAACCTGATCAACTCTATGCGAAGGAGATGTGTTGCACTGCATGAGGCAAATGGTGGTCACACCAGATACTGACTGGTATCCCCCCCCAATAAAACAAAACTGCACCTTTCAGAGTGGCCTTTTACTGTGGACAGTCTAAGTCATGGTGTCTAATCAGCATCTTGATATGGCACACCTGTGAGGTGGGATGGATTATCTCAGCAAAGGAGAAGTGCTCACTATCACAGATTTAGACTGGTTTGTGAACAATATTTGAGGGAAATGGTGATATTGTGTATGTGGAAAAAGTTTTAGATCTTTGAGTTCATCTCATACAAAATGGGAGCAAAACCAAAAGTGTTGCGTTTATATTTTTGTTGAGTGTAGTTGGCTATGTACCACAGGCTTTTAAGGTGGCAGTAATTAAACCATTACTTAAAAAGCCATCACTTGACCCAGCTGTCTTAGCTAATTATAGGCCAATCTCCAACCTTCTTTTTCTCTCAAAAATTCTTGAAAGGGTAGTTGTAAAACAGCTAACTGATCATCTGCAGAGGAATGGTCTATTTGAAGAGTTTCAGTCAGGTTTTAGAATTCATCATAGTACAGAAACAGCATTAGTGAAGGTTACAAATGATCTTCTTATGGCCTCAGACAGTGGACTCATCTCTGTGCTTGTTCTGTTAGACCTCAGTGCTGCTTTTGATACTGTTGACCATAAAATTTTATTACAGAGATTAGAGCATGCCATAGGTATTAAAGGCACTGTGCTGTGGTGGTTTGAATCATATTTATCTAATAGATTACAATTTGTTCATGTAAATGGGGAATCTTCTTCACAGACTAAGGTTAATTATGGAGTTCCACAAGGTTCTGTGCTAGGACCAATTTTATTCACTTTATACAGACACCCTCTCTACTTTTAAGATTAGGCTTAAAACTTTCCTTTTTGCTAAAGCTTATAGTTAGGGCTGGATCAGGTGACCCTGAACCATCCCTTAGTTATGCTGCTATAGACTTAGACTGCTGGGGGGTTCCCATGATGCACTGAGTGTTTCTTTCTCTTTTTGCTCTGTATGCACCACTCTGCATTTAATCATTAGTGATTGATCTCTGCTCCCCTCCACAGCATGTCTTTTTCCTGGTTCTCTCCCTCAGCCCCAACCAGTCCCAGCAGAAGACTGCCCCTCCCTGAGCCTGGTTCTGCTGGAGGTTTCTTCCTGTTAAAAGGGAGTTTTTCCTTCCCACTGTCGCCAAGTGCTTGCACACAGGGGCTCGTTTTGAAATTGATTAAAAAAATGATTAAAAGATACGTTTCCCTTAGGCAGTATTATTAGACGGCATTGCTTAAATTTTCATTGTTACGCAGATCAATCAATCAATTCAATCAATCAATTTTTTTATATAGCGCCAAATCACAACAAACAGTTGCCCCAAGGCGCTTTATATTGTAAGGCAAGGCCATACAATAATTATGTAATACCCCAATGGTCAAAACGACCCCCTGTGAGCAAGCACTTGGCTACAGTGGGAAGGAAAAACTCCCTTTTAACAGGAAGAAACCTCCAGCAGAACCAGGCTCAGGGAGGGGCAGTCTTCTGCTGGGACTGGTTGGGGCTGAGGGAGAGAACCAGGAAAAAGACATGCTGTGGAGGGGAGCAGAGATCGATCACTAATGATTAAATGCAGAGTGGTGCATACAGAGCAAAAAGAGAAAGAAACAGTGCATCATGGGAACCCCCCAGCAGTCTACGTCTATAGCAGCATAACTAAGGGATGGTTCAGGGTCACCTGATCCAGCCCTAACTATAAGCTTTAGCAAAAAGGAAAGTTTTAAGCCTAATCTTAAAAGTAGAGAGGGTGTCTGTCTCCCTGATCTGAATTGGAAGCTGGTTCCACAGGAGAGGAGCCTGAAAGCTGAAGGCTCTGCCTCCCATTCTACTCTTACAAACCCTAGGAACTACAAGTAAGCCTGCAGTCTGAGAGCGAAGCGCTCTATTGGGGTGATATGGTACTACGAGGTCCCTAAGATAAGATGGGACCTGATTATTCAAAACCTTATAAGTAAGAAGAAGAATTTTAAATTCTATTCTAGAATTAACAGGAAGCCAATGAAGAGAGGCCAATATGGGTGAGATATGCTCTCTCCTTCTAGTCCCCGTCAGTACTCTAGCTGCAGCATTTTGAATTAACTGAAGGCTTTTTAGGGAACTTTTAGGACAACCTGATAATAATGAATTACAATAGTCCAGCCTAGAGGAAATAAATGCATGAATTAGTTTTTCACCATCACTCTGAGACAAGACCTTTCTGATTTTAGAGATATTGCGTAAATGCAAAAAAGCAGTCCTACATATTTGTTTAATATGCGCTTTGAATGACATATCCTGATCAAAAATGACTCCAAGATTTCTCACAGTATTACTAGAGGTCAGGGTAATGCCATCCAGAGTAAGGATCTGGTTAGACACCATGTTTCTAAGATTTGTGGGGCCAAGTACAATAACTTCAGTTTTATCTGAGTTTAAAAGCAGGAAATTAGAGGTCATCCATGTCTTTATGTCTGTAAGACAATCCTGCAGTTTAGCTAATTGGTGTGTGTCCTCTGGCTTCATGGATAGATAAAGCTGGGTATCATCTGCGTAACAATGAAAATTTAAGCAATACCGTCTAATAATACTGCCTAAGGGAAGCATGTATAAAGTGAATAAAATTGGTCCTAGCACAGAACCTTGTGGAACTCCATAATTAACTTTAGTCTGTGAAGAAGATTCCCCATTTACATGAACAAATTGTAATCTATTAGACAAATATGATTCAAACCACCGCAGCGCAGTGCCTTTAATACCTATGGCATGCTCTAATCTCTGTAATAAAATTTTATGGTCAACAGTATCAAAAGCAGCACTGAGGTCCAACAGAACAAGCACAGAGATGAGTCCACTGTCCGAGGCCATAAGAAGATCATTTGTAACCTTCACTAATGCTGTTTCTGTACTATGATGAATTCTAAAACCTGACTGAAACTCTTCAAATAGACCATTCCTCTGCAGATGATCAGTTAGCTGTTTTACAACTACCCTTTCAAGAATTTTTGAGAGAAAAGGAAGGTTGGAGATTGGCCTATAATTAGCTAAGATAGCTGGGTCAAGTGATGGCTTTTTAAGTAATGGTTTAATTACTGCCACCTTAAAAGCCTGTGGTACATAGCCAACTAACAAAGATAGATTGATCATATTTAAGATCGAAGCATTAAATAATGGTAGGGCTTCCTTGAGCAGCCTGGTAGGAATGGGGTCTAATAAACATGTTGATGGTTTGGATGAAGTAACTAATGAAAATAACTCAGAACAATCGGAGAGAAAGAGTCTAACCAAATACCGGCATCACTGAAAGCAGCCAAAGATAACGATACGTCTTTGGGATGGTTATGAGTAATTTTTTCTCTAATAGTTAAAATTTTGATGATACCCAGCTTTATTTATCCATGAAGCCAGAGGACACACACCAATTAGCTAAACTGCAGGATTGTCTTACAGA
This sequence comes from Thalassophryne amazonica, assembly GCF_902500255.1. Taxonomy (NCBI): domain Eukaryota; kingdom Metazoa; phylum Chordata; class Actinopteri; order Batrachoidiformes; family Batrachoididae; genus Thalassophryne; species Thalassophryne amazonica. Next base: position 6,941,776 of record NC_047103.1, read on the forward strand.
CATAAAGACATGGATGACCTCTAATTTTCTGCTTTTAAACTCAGATAAAACTGAAGTTATTGTACTTGGGTAGTTTTGACCGTTGGGGTTTTTCCGTAATTATTGTATGGCCTTGCCTTACAATATAAGGCGCCTTGGGGCAACTGTTTGTTGCAATTTGGCGCTATATAAATAAAATTTATTTGATTTGATTTACCAGTCATACTACCAACATTCAAAGTCCCCACTCTCATTTCCACCCTTCTAGTTTTCTTCTTCTCCCGCTATTCGTGGCAACGTTTTCCTCCTCTTCTTCGTCGTCTTCGCCCAGCAGTAGCCCAATTTCCACCGGCACCCTGTTGGGCAATAGCACCGGTGGCGGACGTTGTTAACCCGGGCCGCGACCGATCCGGTATGGGAATTCGATTCTGAGTCTGCATAGTTGGGTTGGCTTGTTTTACGCCGGATGCCCTTCCTGACGCAACCCTCCTCATTTATCTGTTTATTTCTTAGTGTGTGTATATATATATATATATTTATTTTGGGGAATTTAGTTGGTCTAAATTCATTTTCTATTTTAACATCCATTTTCCATTGGTGTATTTTTTATTTTTTGTGTGTGGGTGTTTTGTATATTTGTGAATGTCAAATTAAAGGGTTGTAATTGTCGGAGGATCTGAGTGATTGAATGCAAGCGAGGACCATATTTTTTATTGTTTTATAACAACAACAACAATTTCTCCAACATTCATACTGTGACTTGAATGTGAAACAAATACAAACACAAAACAACACATTTGATTTCAGTGACGTTTAAAATATAGGCAGTAGCTACTCATACTTGACTGTTTTAATAACGTTCATACATTGCACAACCTTGTTATGGTTAGTGTTTGGATCAGTGGTTGTGGTAGTTATGGAATCTGTTGTTTTTTTGTTATGAAGTGTTTTTTGTTGTTTAGTTTTTTTTTCCAGACAGAAATAGATATAAACACATACAAACAAATACAGCATCAGGGGAGACAAGCAAAATACAAATGGAAAAAAATGGAGTACACAAAATAAAAATTGAAAAGAAAATTATAAGAACATATTAAGTTTGGAGCACAGTTGCATTGTTTTCATAGCTTTTCAATTACAGGAGGTAGATAAAGTCAACGTAGGACTCTTCCAAGGAATAAAAAGAGGGTTTAGTGTTTAATCGCTTACATTTATGGATATAAACCTTGGCCAGAAATAAAAATGAGATTACACAGAAAATAAACATCATTCAAGTCTCTGCTATAATCAGTAAAATCAAACAATACATCTTTTGAACAAAGTACAAAGGCATCATAGACATAGCCCAAAGTAAAACGATAAATGCCTTGCCATAAACTCTGTGTGATCACATGTCCAAAATAAATGGAATATGGTCTCTGGGTGTTTATTACAAACAGTACAAGACACATCAATGTCCTTGAATTTTACTAGAAAAGATTTCACAGGTTAATAGTGATGAATTATTTTCAAGGAGATTTCTTTAACTTTGTGAATCAATCTATTAGGAAGATGAGACCATATTTTTTTTCCCAGCACAAGTCTTGAACAGGCTTATTTCAGGTTGAAATTACCTGTGGGACAAAGATGCATTCAGATTGGAATAAGATACAGATTTTTTTATTTTTTTTACAGGGTGCTGGTTGAAAACATATTTTCCCAGTTGGTGTGTCAGCAGGATCAAGGAAAGGTGTCGTAATAGGAGGAAAAGTATAGTCTTGATAGAGCATACCAACACCAGATGGAATACCATCTACCTACATACGTAGCAAATAGATGTACTACGTAGCCTCATGATCATGTGACCTATATTGACCAATGATGGATATGCTACATACCAATAGAATTTTATTTTATTTTTTATTTTTTTACAAACTTTATTGGAATTTACAAGAAACAAGAAATTCACGGAAACATTTGGCAAAGTACAGTGAGTGAACAATCATGAAGGCAACAGGCAAGCTTGAAGATGGGAATTACAGAGTACAAGTGTTTAAGAAGTCACTGTATAATGTACCCGAAAAATAGAAAGGGGGAAGGGGGGGAACTGGGAGAACTCCAAGAGGTTCAGTTCTTCAAATAAATCAGAGCTTCACAGCATTTTTGTTCTTTGTTAACTTTAAGGAAGAGAAATAAAGACATAACGCTTCGTGAAATACAAACATTTGCTTTTGTTTTTATGAATAAAATATTTTGCTAGAACGATAACTGTGTTGATTGCCAGGTTCACTATACAACAGGGCGTTTCAGAAAAATTGATCTAATTTTGTAATCTCATTCATATGATCTAAAAATTTAACAGCATGTGGAGAAATAACCCAAAATTCTGTGTTTATTGTTTTAATGCTAATTTAATGTTTATCTTTTCAGGAATAGAAATGTCATTCATTAACAAAGAAAATGTGTTTTTTGTATTAGAGTCAAAAAAGAAGTGAGAAAATTTGATAAAAATGCACCAACCGCAATGACATGACATGGCACAAAGAGTTCAGAGAGGAAGGCCGTCTGTGTAAGGCAAAAGGATCTGGACAATGGACTTGGCGTGTGCCGTGTCAAAGGTGTTGAAAATGCGAAGTTGTTCATGAAGTCCACATAGCTTTGAATTTCCCATTCAAATTTTGATGAATAAATGTAATTTTGCTCAACATTAAGCCCATTTAGTTTTATTTGCCTAAATTATATGTCTCAAATGATATACTTTAAAAAAAACACCCTGTATATCTTATAAAACATATGATTGCCTAAAGAAGATTATAAGGTAAATAAATGACCACTTTCAGCATCAGTGGGCTTTTGACAGGTCGGAGTCGATGTGATAACAGTCATAAATCAGAAGAGCAACTTCTTATCAACAATTCCTCCTTCAGTTCTCACGTGACCCAGAATGGAAAACTGGAAGAGGATTCACTTTTGTCTGCATGTGGAAAATAACCTCCAGTTCATGGAAAATGACCTCCAGTTCATGCAAATGAGATGAAAGTTAGCCACAGCTGCTGTTAATATTTTGGTCATTTCAGCAGCAGGTATTCTACATAAAATTAAGAAAATAAGCTAATGAGGTGCATCACTATCGTACGAGTCTGGCATGTGATGGGTTTTAATTGGGTTTATCGGCACTTTTAATGCTCAACCACTGTGAAGAAAAAGAGTTATAGTAGCAGAACAACCGGACACCTGTGGAGGTCGGTGACTGTTCAGCGTAACCACGGACTCAGAGGATGATGGGATTCGTACATTCACAGATTCTTTTTTAATGTAAAGTAGAACTGCCCCCCCCCCACACACACACACATATCAATCAATCAATTTTATTTATATAGCGCCAAATCACAACAAACAGTTGCCCCAAGGCGCTTTATATTGTAAGGCAAGGCCATACAATAATTACGGAAAAACCCCAACGGTCAAAACGACCCCCTGTGAGCAAGCACTTGGCAACAGTGGGAAGGAAAAACTCCCTTTTAACAGGAAGAAACCTCCAGCAGAACCAGACTCAGGGAGGGGCAGTCTTCTGCTGGGACTGGTTGGGGCTGAGGGAGAGAATCAGGAAAAAGACATGCTGTGGAGGGGAGCAGAGATCAATCACTAATGATTAAATGCAGAGTGGTGCATACAGAGCAAAAAGAGAAAGAAACACTCAGTGCATCATGGGAACCCCCCAGCAGTCTAAGTCTATAGCAGCATAACTAAGGGATGGTTCAGGGTCACCTGATCCAGTCCTAACTATAAGCTTTAGCAAAAAGGAAAGTTTTAAGCCTAATCTTAAAAGCAGAGAGGGTGTCTGTCTCCCTGATCTGAATTGGGAGCTGGTTCCACAGGAGAGGAGCCTGAAAGCTGAAGGCTCTGCTTCCCATTCTACTCTTACAAACCCTAGGAACTACAAGTAAGCCTGCAGTCTGAGAGCGAAGCGCTCTGTTGGGGTGATATGGTACTATGAGGTCCCTAAGATAAGATGGGACCTGATTATTCAAAACCTTATAAGTAAGAAGAAGAATTTTAAATTCTATTCTAGAATTAACAGGAAGCCAATGAAGAGAGGCCAATATGGGTGAGATATGCTCTCTCCTTCTAGTACCCGTTAGTACTCTAGCTGCAGCATTTTGAATTAACTGAAGGCTTTTCAGGGAATGTTTAGGACAACCTGATAATAATGAATTACAATAGTCCAGCCTAGAGGAAATAAATGCATGAATTAGTTTTTCACCATCACTCTGAGACAAGACCTTTCTAATATTAGAGATATTGCGCAAATGCAAAAAAGCATACATATACACACATACAGTGTGGAAAAAAAAGACACCAACAGTCAGGATAAGTTCCTTCTGCTTTCTGTGTCTGATAGTCCATCCCTCTGCTTCATGGTTTCAGAACTGGATGTTTGGAGAGACGCGTCTGATTGAGCAGCATCACATCAGCACTTTTCTTTCCGTTCCAGACAGCTGTGTGGAATTTTGTGTCTTCTGCTCGTGAGACGACATGAGTTCTTCACCAAAGGTACAAAGAAGAAACTTTTTTTCTGCCCGTCTTCAGTTTTGAATATAAAACGTACAGAGTTTAAGTAACTGTCAGTATTACACAGAAGAACAATACAATAACTGCATTTCAAGTGATGGGAAATTGTCAATAATCCACTTTAATAGCAGGAGTCTGTACAAACATTTTGGGAGTATTAAAGACTATTTACAACAATTTTGTCGACCATTCAGTATAATTGCCATAACGGAAACATGGCTTACAGAGGGTGATGATACAAATTATGAGCTGGAGGGTTATGAATTTAATCATTTGAATAGACGAAATAGAGGAGGAGGAGTGGCTTTGTATGTTGACAAAAGGATTAACTACAAAATTAAAGATCAAATGAGTGTGGCTGTGGAAAATCTTTTGGAATCCATCACAATTGAAATAGATATGGAAAAAGGCAAAAATATAATTATTAGCTGCATATATAGAGCTCCTGGCTCTAAAATTGAAGAATTTCAAAACTGGACAGAGAAAGTGTTTTCACAGATGGGTAATAAGCGAGTGTTTGTCTGTGGAGATATAAACATTGATCTGTTAAACCCACATCAGCATAAAGTAACTGAGGATTTCATTAACACTATGTACAGTCTAAATCTATATCCAAAAATTACTAGGCCTTCAAGAATCACCTCACATTCAGCTACTCTCATTGATAATATATTTACTAATGATATCGATACCAAAACACTAAGTGGCTTATTAATTAATGATATTAGTGACCATCTACCAATTTTTATAGTAACTGATTTGAAGTGTATTAAAAAACGTTCTGAGAAAAAACAATATTGCAAGCGCTTGCAATCTGAAGAAGCTATCACTGCCTTAAAAATTATTTACTTTTACAGGATTGGAATTCCATTTACAATCAGCAAGATGCAAATTTAGCATATTCCGAATTTGAAAACATATTTCTCAATATATATAACAAAAATTGTCCAATTATAAGTTTAATAAAAGTATAACTATAAACCTAACCCATGGATAACAAAAGGCCTTCAAAAGGCGTGTATAAAGAAAAATAGGCTATACAGAGAATTCATTAAAAGTAAATCAAGAGAGGCAGAGGTTAAATATAAGGACTGTAAAAATAAACTAACAACTATTATGCGGAACTGTAAAAAATCATACTTTGGAAAAATACTAAACGATAATAAAAACAATATAAAGGAAACATTGAAAATATTGAATAGTATTATAGCAAATAAACCCAAATCAAATAACTATCCAACATACTTTACTTATGACAACAAAGATGAATATAACATGAGCCAAGTAGTGAATAGTTTCAGTAAATTTTTTGCTAATGTTGGGCCAGATCTGGCAGCTGAAATCCCGCACAGTCCATGGGAAAATCAGCAGTTAATTGCTAGAAATCCACACACAATGTTTCTCAGCCCAGTAGATGAAAGGGAAATTATTAACATAGTTAGTACATGTAAAAGTAAAAAGTCAGCGGATCAGAATGAGGTACATATGTTCTTAGTAAAGCGAATAATTACTGAAATTGCGAAACCATTATCATATATTTTTAATAAATCATTTAAAACTGGGATTGTTCCTAACAGTATGAAAGTGGCAAAAGTGATTCCTTTATTCAAATCTGGTAGCAACCATCTTTTTACTAACTATAGGCCTGTGTCTCTACTCTCACAATTTTCAAAGATACTGGAAAAACTTTATAACAGCAGACTGGATAAATTTATAGATCAACACAACTTGCTTGATGAAAGTCAATATGGTTTCAGAGCAAAAAGGTCCACGACACTGGCATTGCTAGATTCCATAGAAGAGATCAATAAACATGTGGACCAAAGGGTAATAGTTGCAGGTTTATTTATTGACTTAAGAAAGGCTTTTGATACAATTGATCACAATGTACTATTTCAAAAGTTGGAACTGTATGGGATCAGAGGAGTTGCTCTGAGTTGGATTAAAAGCTATTTAGAAAACCAAAAGCAGTTTGTTAAACTCGGGGAATACTGTTCTTCATGTCTGGACATTGTTTGTGGGCTACCACAAGGTTCTGTGTTGGGCCCAAAATTATTTATTTTATACATTAATGATTTATGCAAAGTCTCAGATATGATTAAAACTGTGCTCTTTGCAGATGACACAAACCTGTTTTGCTCAGGGGAAAATCTGCAACAACTATTATCTGATTTAGGAACAGAAATGATAAAGTTAAAGAAATGGTTTGATATTAACAAATTATCATTAAATTTGTCTAAAACTAAATTGATATTTGGAAATTATAAAAAAGACATACAAATTCAGTTAAATATATACATGGGGTAAACATAGAACGTGTCAAAGACAATAAGTTTTTAGGTGTCATTATTGATGAAAAAATTAATTGGAAAGCTCATATTCAGCATATTCAAATGAAGGTATCAAAAAGTATTGCAGTATTAAATAAAGTGAAGCATGTTCTTGATTGCATTGCAGAGCACTACATACTCTCTGTTGTTCTTTGGTTGCTCCCTACTTGACTTATTGCGCTGAAGTTTGGGGCAACAATTACAAAACTACATTGCAACCATTATTCGTTCTTCAAAAAAGAGCATTAAGGACAATTCATAATGCAGGTTATCGAGACCACACCAACCCACTGTTCATAAAATCTCAAATACTAAAACTTAATATGATATGATTTCGTTCAAGACCGTTCAATTAATGCACAAAGTGAAAAATAAACAAGTGCCATTTAGAATTCAAGAATATTTTACTGAGAGAGAAGGAAAATATAATTTACGGGGCTTGTATCATTTTAAAATTGCTGGCGCTCGGCGACCAGGAAAGGTTTCTGTGTCTCCATTTGTGGCCCTAGATTATGGAATAACCTGACGGATGACCTCAAACGATGTCCAAATATCAATCAGTTTAAAAATCAATATAAAAAAAATGTTTTCAAGATATGAATCTAATGAAGTACGGTGAGTTTTGTGTTGTCAGTTGTAATTGTGAAATCAGTAACATTCATTTGTGTATGTATATGTGTGTGTGTGTGTGTATATACTGTATATGTATGTAAATATGTATGTAGACGAAGACACGGTGTTCACTTGATATTTTTATGATAATGGGATTTGAGTTTGTGTTGTTAAATGTGTTTGTAGCATGGCCTAAGCAGAGGGTCACCCCTTAGAGTCTGGTCTGCTTGAGGTTTCTTCCTCAATACATCAGAGGGAGTTTTTCCTTACCACTGTCGCCTGTGTGCTTGCTCTGGGGGTAGGTAATGTGTATATATGTATGTATATAAGGGGTGGGCATTTATAAGCCTTGCTTCTGCTCACCCCTTTTTGGTCACACATGTCACTGTGGAATTGTCTTGTATATCAGTCTTTGTTATTGATAAATTGTGTGCCAAATAAATAAGTTCAAGTTCAAGAGTTTACTTATGAATAATAACCTACAATATAAATCTGATCTTGTTGTCTTGCATCTTCTTTGGTGGGGGGTGGGCACCTTGTTCCAGAAAGGGCCAAGAGGGTGCAGGTGTTCTTTGCAGACACTGACTCCACCAGGTGATTTCACTGATTAACTGATTCCATTTGCTCAAAGTTATTTTAATCAGTGGAGCCACTGGTGGGATCAGTGGCTGCAAAGAAAACCTGCACCATCTTGGCCCTTTCTGGAACAAGTTGCCCACCCCTGTTCTTTGGGAATGTTTCAGAGATTTTTGTTTAACCAGGTATCTTTAATACAGTGATTAATGTATCAGGTGAAGTCTGAATTGTTTTGGAACTGGATCTCTGCAGAGGATAGTTGGGAACTGCTTCATAGTGAAACATCATATACATAGTGTGCAGCAATATGGATTTAGAAAAACAATATAATTACTTGTTACAATCTGATAAACTAGGTTTATAGATTTTTGTTATTGTTTTTGGGGATTGTGCACTGTTGTTTGTCTGGTTGTGTTAGCAAAATTTTTTGGTTTATTGATTAATTTATACTGTTTGTGCTGGTGTTTGCTGTTGTATGTGTGCATATATATATATATATATATATATATATATATAAAAATCGATTCATGTTTCAAGATTTGATTCAGAATCGATTATTTTGATTCAGTCCGATCTGATATTGGTTTGGGTTAGAAATGGTAAATGAACTGCATTTATATAGCGCTTTTCCATCTGCATCAGATACTCAAAGCGCTTTACACATCAATGCCTCACATTCACCCTGATGTGAGGCTGCTGCCATGCAAGGCGCTCATTACACACCAGGAGCAACTCTGGGATTAAGGACCTCGCCCAAGGGCCCTTAGTGTAGAGCTGGACTTGGGAGTTCCATTCTGAGGAGCTTCTATCACTGTGCAGTGGAGAGCATCCTCTGCACCTGCATCACTGTGTGGCTGGGCAGCTGCTGAGAGGGGGGCTCTGCAGAGGGTGATAAAGGCTGCACAGAGGACTGTAGGGAGCAGCCTTCCCACCACATCACATCTTTACTTGTCACGGTGCAGAGGAAGGGCTCTCCACATTCTGAGGGACTCCTCCCATCCTGCAGACAGTCTGTTTCAGCTCCTTCCCTCAGGCAGGTGGCTCAGGAGCATTCAGAGCAGAACTACCAGGCTCAGAAACAGCTTCTTCCCTGAGGCTGTCAGACTGTTGAACTCAAGCCGTGTACCATAAGAATTTACATCATCACATAGAGACTGCACTAAAACAACTTTAATTGCTCATGTGCAAAAACCTCCTGTGTGCAACATATGTGCAGTATTGGTTTCCAATTCATTCCCAGTGCAATGTCATAGTTATACTTGCTGTTCACACCTATATTTGGTATTAAATATGGTAGTTTTGGCTTTTATTTCATTTTAACAGGTTATATTTATAGTTTTTTAATTTTTAAATAACGGGACCTGAGTACAAATTTCATACCACTAACATGGAAGTGTGAATTGGCATGACAATAAAGTTCCTTGAATCCTTGAATTTGAACCGAGGATCCTCTGGTCTCAAGACCAACGCTTTAACCACTAGACCATCAATTAGTGTTAATCAATCATTTTTGAGCTGTTACCTAATTGTCTAGTTATGCAACATATTAATACTGGTATTATATTGACAAGATAGTTAAATTCCTTCACTTGGGGAAGTAACTCTCCCCTGACCCATAGGGAACGATCCACTCACTTCTGACAGAGGACCATGGTCTCAAATTTGAAGGTGCTGATTCTCATCCCAGTTGCTTCACTCTCAGCTTCAAACCTGCTCAGTAAAGATTGGAGGCCACCGTCTGATGAAGCCAACAAAACCATATCATCCACAAAAAGCAGAAAAACCAGTGCAGAATTTTTTCCAAATGCTCACCTGGTCCTTAGTTTTCATTCACAAGTCAAACTAGATTAATGCCAAAGATGTACATCCATCCTTTACTTTGAACTATGTTTGCACTTTAATGTTTTGTGTGGGTTTTTTTTTCCTTTCATTTCTTTCAGAAACAAAGCAACAAACGTGAACACACACTTGAGTCCTCTCAGCAAAACAATAAAACCTCTGCAACGCCTGCAAAGAAAGAGAAACGGTACAGCTGCGGCCAGTGTGGAAAACGCTTCAGACATTTGGGAACCTTAAAGCGACACTGGCGCATGCACACGGGGGAGAACCTGCTTTCCTGTGATCAGTGTGGAAGAGATTTCATCCGGCCAGCTGACTTCAAAAAACACCAGCTCATCCACAGCGGAGACAAACCATTCACTTGTGACCTTTGTGGACGAGCTTTTAGTCAGTCGTGTCACCTGAAAAGACACCAGGTCACCCACGGTGGAGATAAAACCCACACTTGTGACCAGTGTGGGAAAGCTTTCAGCCAGTCATCTCACCTAAAAACACACCAACGTCTGCACAGTGGAGACAAACCCTACACCTGTGAGCAGTGTGGAAGGGGTTTCGGCCGACCATCTGAGGTAAAAGCACACCAGCTCATCCACAGTGGAGATAAACCGCACGCCTGTGACCAATGTGGGAAAGCTTTCAGGCGGATGGATAATTTAAAAAGACATAAACTCATCCACAATGACAACAAACCGTACACCTGTGACCAGTGTGGGAAGAGTTTCCGTCTGTCAAACACCTATAAGGATCACCAGCGTAGCCACGTTGAAGACACCACGCACACGTGTAACCTGTGTGGGAAGCGATTATGTTCTCTGCAGGCGTTTAAGTATCACCAGAGTATTCACACCGGGGAGAGACCGTACCAATGCAGATACTGCGATAAAACCTTCATTTCAGCTTCAAAGTGGATGCACCATGAGCGTGTTCATGCTGGAGAAAAACCGTACAGCTGCGATCAGTGTGAGAAGAGTTTTTGCTCAAAGATTTCCTACATGAATCATAAACGTGTCCATGATGGCGACAAGCCGTACCAGTGTCAACACTGCACAAAAACCTTCGTCACATCCTTTAACCTCTCAAGACATGAACTCACTCATACGGGGATCAAACGCTACTGGTGTGGTGAATGTAACAAAAGCTTCACCAGCCTAAATCACTGGAAAACCTCGAAACTGAAGAGATGCTCTTCTGACAGCATGGTCAAACTAGCTTAGCTGAAGGTTCATCATCCATGTCTGGGAACAGGGATTTGTTTGAGACTCGCAGTGCTTTAGTGTGTATCAGGTGATAGAGTGAGCTGTCCATCAGAAAGTACAGGCAGTTCAACCCGTCCAAAGTATCCTTGAGCAAGACACTGGGCTCCTATTTGCTCTTATAGTCCATGGGCCAAGGTTCTGTACCACTTAAGAGGACTAAACAGCACTTAATAGTCCAGCCTGAATGTGCCATGGCAATTTCAATTTATTTTCCTTTATATAGCGCCAAATCACAACAGAGTTTCCTCAAGGCGCTTCACACAGGTAAGGTCTAACCTTACCAACCCCCAGAGCAACAGTGGTAAGGAAAAACACCCTCTGAGGAAGAAACCTCAAGCAGACCAGACTCAAAGGGGTGACCCTCTGCTTGGGCCATGCTACAAACATAAATTACAGAACAATTCACGGACGAATATACAAGAATTGCTGTTGGTGCACAGGACAGGAGGGTCGCCAACACAAACACAACTCCCATCTCTGGATGGAGCTGCACCTTAAACAGAGAAAAAACAGAATCAGGCATCAGAAAGACAAAAAATACTGTATACTTTGCCAGCATTAATGGCCATGGCCTATGCAAAAATGTGATGTTGTCCTGAAGACCTAGTGTGCCCCCCCCATCCCCCCGTTGGAGAAGTGTGTGTATAGTCCCATACAATTGGGCGATATTTTCATGCAGCCATGTCACAGTGCTGGAGTAGGAACCTAACATAGACTGTCAATGGTTGCATCCTGGCTGCACATGAAATCCCTGAAAATTTATAGAAAGGTCATTGTTCATTGTACACCTACAATTTTTGAATTTTTGATGTTGTGACCTTCAAAACTAGGTCAAGTCATTCTTCATTGAACTTGACCAAGACCTTTAAGTGATGTATCCTTGCTTCCAGTTTGGTAAACCTGTCTTATTTCTTTGAAAAGTCATTGGGAGTACAGTGTTGTGGATATTTTGTCCCTATGACCTTCAAAATTAGATCAAGGTCAGTCATCGAAGTTGGCTGAGACCTTGAAGGGATGCATGTTTGCTGCAAAATTGCTGTATCTGTCTGAAATATTTGGAAAATTACTGAGAATACAGTCTTTCTCCACACAGAGACACTAGTTTTGGGCTCTGTGTCCTTCAGTATTTGGTCAAAGTCGCTCATCATTGAACTTAATGTAATCCCTGCTACAAATTTGGTAAACGTGTCTCATATGTATGAAAAGCAGGAGTACAGTGTTTTGGGTGGATGGAGGGACAGCATTTCTGTGTCTCCTAAGTCAGGGCAATGGGGACAAAAATGTATGGTGTCCGTCTCAGGGTGGTGGTTACAGCCAGGTAGGGGTCCATCCATTTTCTATACCCGCATACTCCAATAAGTTTAAAAATGCTGCTTTGAAAAGTATACTGCATTATTTGATGATAAAGATTGAAAAAGGTGTAGTTTGGACTGTGTATGACTGAATGTTATGGGGTAAACAGCAAAAATGGTGACCAAGGTCAATTTCAGTTGGTAAAAGGATGACAAGTTAAAGTTGGTCCAATTTTGTTAAAAAGTGATGAAAATTATTGGTTGAGCTAATAGGATTCTTAAAATGGATGGTTTGCACCATCTGTTACGCTAAGTTATGGGTTAATGTCATAAAATCCAATGGAACTCTGGATGTCGGTCTCAGAATTCCAACACTCGACCGCTTACACCACAGCATATCCCACTTCAGAATGGGTCATAGCGTGAAGTTATTTTACACACTGCATATGAAAGGCTATGGGGGAAAAACAGAACCCAAACACTAAACATATGGGATACTACGTATGAATAAAATTTTGTATTATTAATATGGCTTGGATGCCATAAGAAGTAGCAGAATGGCGCGGTCATATTAGTAGCCACTTTGAATATAATACACTACAAATGTATGTTCAAGTATTTTCATTTATGTATGTTGTATTTATTGCTGTAATTGTAATTTCATACTTATATTCACTACTAAGATAAAAATGTATCAAAGCTTTAAGTCAGGGGTAGGCAACCTGTTCCAGAAAGAGCCATGAGGGTGCAGGTTTTCTTTGCAGCCACTGACACCACCAGGTGATTTTACTGATTAATATCACTTTGAGCAGATGGAATCAGTTAATCAGTGAAATCACCTGGTGGGCAGTGGCTGCAAAGAAAACCTGCACCCTCATGGCTCTTTCTGGAACAGGTTGCCTACCCCTGCTTTAAGTGATTATGTTTTACATTATTTTTATTTGTTTAGCACATTTATGTATGTATGTGTATATATATACTCTCCTTATACAGCCAACATTGAGCACTTATTACATTTTGACATAAAAAGAAAATTCATCTCATCCATATAAATAAACAAAACTATGTTGTCTAATTTCTAAGTGAAATTTGCAGAAATGATATAAATCACATTTTAATATTGTATTGTGTGACAAACTCTTCACATTTGTTATTAATTTCTTTGAAACACTTAATAGGTTTCCATGAGTTGGAAATATTCTTGACATTATCATTGGACTTGTTGAAGAATGTAAAAATGGGCAGTTGTGCTCTTGATGACATTGTAATAGTGCTTATGTTATAGACAGTTGTTTTCACTGATATTAAACATTTGTCTTCAAACAAGCCTTTTTCTTCTTTTTTGGATATACAAAATATGTAATATACCATTCTTTTTGTTTGGTTTCCAGTTTTTATTAGAAATAATACAAATTTACTGTAAAGACATTATTAGTAGTAGTTGTAGTAGAAGCAGTAACAGTATTTACAATTGTAATCTGTGCTTGTCAGGAGAAATTCCATCCTTCTGGCAAACTTTTGTATCTTAAATCTCAGGATCTGTAAAACTCAAAATTGATAATTGTATACATTAATATTGAGAGGTTAAAGCTCTACATGTTAAAAAAAAACCAAAAAACTGATGAGCTCATCCCATCTGTGATCATCAGTCAAACCAGCAGGTGGTTTGACTCGGTGGCTGTAAAGAAAACCTGCTCTTTTGGCCCTTTCTGGAATGTCTTTGGACACCACAAGATGAGCTGACAGACAAAAATCAACTTACAGTTGCCCCTTGGCCTTATGGGCAACTTACTTATTATTATTAAAAGTAATATTATTTATTGTAACTCCATTTGCTTGCCAGATTCCCAGACTGTGCCAAAGGTTAATTTATCTCTGTACTTGTCTGCACCTTATTTAATGTATTTATTTAATAAACTTAAGTTGCATTTTTCTGAACTGTGGTTGTGGATTCTGTGTATTTTGTGGTGCTTTTGTATTTGTACTTTCTCAGATTTCCCTCTGAAGCTTCATAACGTTTGTTTGTTTTCTGGGGTGGTGGGGGGTACCTTGGTTTTTGGTCGGTGTTTCCGTCGGACCTCTGATGCGGACAGACCGCCGGCCGGATGTGGTGCTTCAGAAAAAAAATCGTCCTTCTGCGGCTGCTTCTGAGGTTCGAGTTTGAAGGTAAATGTGTTTTTTCAGGAGTAATTTCACCGTTTTCTTATGTTGCGCGTTTCAGGAAGATTACAGTGACGGCAGATAAAGAGGCGGAGCTTAACGCTTTGTTTTAATGACGTCACTGATAAACGTTCCAAATAAGTGACAATAAAACATTAATTTACACACAACAGCGGAAATCTGTTGCCAAATATTTTATTCTTGAAATCTAACGATTATTTTCATAACTAATTAATAGATCGATTATTTTCTTAGTCGATTAGTTGTTAGGACTGTAAACTGTCAAAAAATGAATAAAGCGAGAAAATGTCATCAGTGTCCTCCAGAACCCAAAGTGACATCAAATGTATTTTGTTGTTCACAGGCCAAAAATATTTATTCAGTTTAAAGTAGAAAAATAATCCAGAAATCATTTGGATGTATTTTTTTTAAATGGCTCAAGACGATCGGTTTTCAATATGTATTTGTTAATTAATTTAATAGTCTATTAATAATCTATTAATCTTTGCAGCTCCAATAAATGTGAGAAATTGTTTATTGGTTTATTCTAAATTCAGTTTTGCTTTCAGGCAGTGGTATTTGATTTTAATATTTGAAATAATTCACATTTAATTGTTGATTTGATATCAATCTCTTTCTACCAAAATGTGTCACAACCTTGGATTACCTTTTCAAATAAATTACCAAACAAACTTGGAGCATGTTTTTGGGTTAGAATTATTATTTTATGTATTTATTTTCGGAAATGACTTTTTGCTGTCCTCTTTTCACTTGGAGAAAAATCTTGGACATCTTAAATTACATAAAACAAAGATTGCTTTTTTTTTTTGCTTCAAAGTATTTCATGTGTAACAATTTACAGTTAAAATGTACAGAATATTCTCTCTAATTTCACACTTATGCATGTAAATTTCTGTGTGTTTTGGGCTCATTTCGATGGAAAATGTGTTTCTCTAAAATATTGTGTGCTGTAGTGCGTTTCGTTAGGGTTCTTGAAATTCTGAAATACCCTGAATGTAAATCCACAGTGAATTTTCCTTGAATTGTTGTGCAGCATAGATGGAACTCCTTCAGCTGCTGTGACATTTAATGCTTTCTGTCCTCACTCATCTTCAACTGCTTATTCCAATTAAGGGTCACTGGGAGCCTGGAGCCTATCCCAGCAGTCTTAGGGTGTGAGGGGGGTTCACCCTGAACAGGATGCCATTCTGTCACATGGCCACAGACAGACAGACAAACACATTCACACCACCAGCCACACACCTATGGACAATTTAAAGTTTCCAGTCCACCTAACCTGCGTGTCTTTGGATGTGGGAGGAAGCGGGAGCACCCGGGGGAACATACAAATTCCACACAAAAAGGCGGTGGGAATCCATTCCATGACCTTCTTGCTATGATGCAACAGTGCCAACCACTAAGCCACTGTGCTGCCCTGTTTTCTGTCCTGTTGAATAGAATTATGCATTCAGAGTTGTGTTTTAACACATAGAAATGAACTTGATATAGATTATGGAGGTGCAACAGTCTGCCTGCAGTCTGCAAAGCTTCACTTTAAAACTATTACTGTAATTCAATGAATTTTTTTCTGGTGATTAAACAGAAGGAAAACCCACCATGTTTTTTCCCATCTCTGATCAAGTAGATCCCTGAGCTGCCCTCTGATCAGCCATCTCTCTGTTTGATGCTTCAGCGCTGACGGGTAGGAAACGAGGCGCCCAGTGGATGGGCAGAGTGACGCCAGCATCAGAGCTGAGCAGCCGAGGAGCGAATATGAATTCTTCACAAGAGGTGAGAATAAATCAGTTGTTGTCCCTATGATTCTTAAAAACACGTCAGTTGTGATTATTTTAAGGATGTGTTCATTAGGTGCCATTTAATGAAAGCAGGATGGAAGGGACGGCTTTATGGCGCTCACCACCGATTTGACGTTTGTTTTCTTTTTTGGCCGTTAATACACAGTTGGGTTGTCACAATACAAGAATGTCAAACTCTATGTGGTACTTGATACTATTTCCAATACCACTGGGGAAAATGATAAAAACTGAGGGATATTTTTTAATAAAGATTAGAACAATACAATATAACACGAATGACCACAGTATTTTTAGGTTATCTGACATTTCAAAAATATAGTAACATTACTACAGTCATCACTCACTCACTCACTCATCTTCAACTGCTTACTCCAGTTAAGTGTCATGGGGGGCTGTAGTCTATCCCAGCAGCCATCGGGTGTGAGGCGGGGCTCACCCTGGACAGGACGCCAGTCTGTCACAGGGTCACATACAGACAAACAAACACATTCACACCTACGGATAATTTCAATTTTCCAATCCACCTAACACATCGTCAGACACGCTCCCCTCACCTTGTGCGAAAAAGAAATCTGGCTTGGGCTATGGCCAGAAACACTGGGTCTGAGGCTGATTGGCTTACGTTCAGGAGACTCAGAAATCATTTTACTTTTTTGATTAAAAAAAAAAAACCCAAATCCGATTTTTATCTCTCAACAACAACAGAAAACTTACGTAAATGACCCCAAAAAATTTTGGAAGGTGATTAAATCCATCTCAGCCGACAAGAATCATAGCGACCTCCCATCTAGTATTGTATATAATGACACCACTATACGTGATAGGGCTTCCATGCTTGACTGCTTTAATAAGCATTTTATCGCCTCTAGTTACGTGTGCTCTAAATCTTCCCCCCCAGCTGTCTTACCAGCCTCACGTCCAGTGCCCCCTGATCCAGATGATGGTCACATACCTGTTGGTCAGCCTTTTTGTTTCACATTGTTCACAGTGGAAGAAGTCCATAGAGCTCTCCTTTCTCTGGATATTACAAAATCTGCTGGCCCAGATGGTTTAGAACCTTGGTTTTTAAAGTTAGCTGCGGATTTAATTGCTAAACCTATCTAATGTATTTTCAGTCTCACAATCACCAGTAATTGTATCCCTGCAATTTGGAAGGTTGCTCATGTTCTTCCTCTTTTAAAGGGGGTGATCCCACCTGTTTGAATAACTATCAACCTATTTCCAAGTTGTGCATTTTGTCAAAGGTCCTTGAGAGGTTGATAACTGATCAGCTGAAGGACTTTCTCCAAAAAAAAAAAAACACATTCTCTCTCCATATCAATCCGGGTTCAGGAAGCAACACAGTACCATCACAGCCTCCCTAAAAGTCAAAAGAAACAATTTTGTACAGCTTTTTGTTGACCTCTCTAAGACCTGTGACACTGTGGGTCATTCCATCTTGAAACAATGATTTTTTTAATATTGGTTTGTCAAAACAAGCAGTGGGTTGGTTTGCGAACTATCTGACAGAATGCAATGTACACACTTCGGTGGCAGTTTCTCCACAATGTTAAAGGTCTCCTCTGGTGTGCCTCAGGGCTCTGTTTTAGGTCCAATTTTGTTTAGCATTTTTGTGGATGTACTTGGCAGAAATGTCACTGATGCTAAATTCCATTTTTATGCTGATGACACTCTTATTTACTGTTGTGGCTCCACCCTTGCTGAGGCCATTGGCTTTTTACAGACCGCCTTTAACCTTTTGGAACGCCAGCTTGTAAATTTGAAACTCATTCTTAACGTTTCTAAAACTAAATTTATGATTTTTTCAAATGGCAGGAAGACACCCGAGCCCCCTCCTAATGTGTTCTCCCTGCAAGGATACACGATTGAGCTAGTGGGTGTGCTGAATGATAACAGGCTTTCTTTTTTAAGTCTCATATAGAGAACCTGATCAAGAAAACTAAAGCTAAAACTGTTTTTTTTTTTATCGTAACAGGACATGTTTTAGCTTTGCCGCTAGGAAGAATTTGGTAGCTGTCACCTTTCTTCCTTTATTGGATTACGGCAACCTTCTTTATATGCATGCCCCTGCAAATTGTCTCCAATCTTTGGACTCTGTGTATCACGGTGCCCTGAGGTTTGTTACATGTTGCAAAACCTTCACTCACCATTGTACTTTATATAGCAGAGTTGAGTGGCCCTCGTTGGCTGTACCTCGTCTCTCAAACTGGCACATTTTTATTCACAAAGCAATCTTAGGTCTACTCCCCCAATATCTATGTGGCTGCATTCTATGTTCTCCTCTTGAAACTTTGTTTTTAAGCTGCTTTCTTGGCCAGGCTTCCCTTGGAAAAGAGATCTTTGTGTCTCAATGGGATCAACCTGGTTAAATAAAGTTTTAATAATAAAAAATAATAATCTAACCTGCATGTTTTTGGATGTGGGAGGAAGCTGGAGCACCCGGCAGAAACCCACACAAACACAGGGAGAACACGCAAACTCCAGACACCAAAAGGCCACAGGTGGGAATCGATCCCATGACCTTCTTGTTGTGAGGCAACAGTCCTAATCACTAATCCACCGTGCTGCCCCCATTGCTACAGTACATATGTTAAATATTTTTTGACATTTGTTCTGTATTATCAGCACTTTAATTTTGTATTTTTGTGCATTGTTGCAGTGTTCCTTTTATTATTGGCATTTATTCTTTTATTCTTAGTTTATTTTGTTTGGTGTTTTAATTCTTGGAAAGGTCCTACATACTAAATAGTCATTATAGTAGTAATTATTATTATAAATAAAGAACACTTGATTTTTCAGTATATAAGTCACAGGGCCTCCCAACCCAGAAAAAAGAAAAAAAAAAAAGACTTGCACACTAGAAAACACAGTATATTATATTGAGGTAATGTCTTTGGCCACAATTTTGTTATTAGCAGTAAAGTTGTGTCACAACTGGCTGTCTCTCAGTCCAACCTAGGAGAGCAGTCAGAGCATTTTATTTTTTGTTTTTTTTGTGCTTGGACTTTAATGGCAGATAAACGAGTGAGGGGAGGGGCTTTGTGCCTCTGCAGCCATGCTGTGTGAAGTTGTGTGTTAAACTGGAGGAGGCAACGATGGTATTGTTGGTATTGATTCTACTGCAAATAAATATCTATTCTGATTGGATTATTTAGTACAGATTAGTATCAGTATTGTTGTTTTTCTTTTTTCTTTATTTTTGACAACCCTTATACCCAGCAGCATTACTGTTGTTATGAAGTCTACTCAGAATTTCCTGTATTGCTTAATGTACAGTGGGGAAAATAAATATTTGATCCCCTGTCAGTTTTGCAGGGTTTCCCACCTACAAAGAATGGAGGGGTCTGTAATTTTTACCGTAGGTACACTTCAACTGTGAGAGACAGAATCAAAAAAAAAAAAAATCCAGAAAATCACATTGTATGATTTTTAAATAATTTGCATTTTATTGCATGACATACGTATTTGAACACCTACCAACCAGCAAGAATTCTGACTCACACAGACCTGTTAATTTTTCTTTAAGAAGCCCTCTTATTCTGCACTCTTTACCTGTATTAATTGCACCTGTTTGAACTTGTTACCTGTATAAAAGACACCTGTTTACACAATCAATCACACTCCAGTCTGTCCACCATAGCTAAGACCAAAGAGCTGTCTAAGGACACCAGGGAAAAAACTGTAGACCTGCACAAGGCTGGGATGGACTACAGGACAACAGACAAGCAGCTTGGTAGAAGACAACAACTGTTATGTTTATTTATTAGAAAGTATAAGAAACACAAGATGACCTTCAATCTCCCTCAGTCTGGGATTCCATGCAAGATCTCACTTTGTGGGGTAAGGATGATTCTGAGAAAGCTCAGAACTACACAGGAGGACCTGGTCAGTGATAGAGCCCGACCGATATATCGGCCAGCCGATATTATCGGCCGATATAAGCCCTTTTCAAAGTACTCGCTTTTACTGAGTTACTGAACAGTTACTGAAATGTTTGTTAGAGCCATTTTTTTCTATGTTGTAAGGAATATGTACATTTATGTAGTTAGAGTTTATATTTAGAATTACAGAATTTAAGTTAATTTAGGAACATAAGAATTTATTGTATACATATTTAGGAATATAAGAATTGTTTTATAGATATTAGATATCGTGGTGCAATTTGATTGGCTGCTGATTTTATAAAAACCACCAGGACGCATGAAGAACGTCAGAACAAAAGCCGCGAGCCATAGAAGCATCAGTCTTTTGACCGTCACATTGCATAGAGATAATTATGTAGATAGGAGTTAAGAATTCACCTTTTGTTTTGTATGAGTTTAAGTTCCAGTAAAGAAAGACATCAAACTTAAGTTTCGGATTCAAGACTTTTATTTCTGTTGTTGTGTCGCGTCTGAAAGTACTTCGAGGCTCAAGGCTAGTGAGTCACCTGCAGTCACATAAAAGTCAAAAGACTCGCCCAAACCCACGAGGGTTGCCGAGCCACTACGGAGGTAAGCTAACGAGCTTGGAGGAAGAAATAAGAAGCTGGATGTTGCTTGCTCAGTAAGAAGACAGAATGAATTGAAATCGCCTGCAAGGTTTGAGAGGAACTGAAGCATTAAAAGAAACACCTCGACTGCACTGCTGGCTGAAGCAAGCTTTCCCAGGGTCAGGTCTGATATTCTGGACTCATTTCCGTTAGCCTGCTATGCTAATTAGCCCGCTAGCTACCCTGCTAAACTGACTTTGGAAAACTTCAGTAAATGCCCAAAGCAGGATTTCCAGCGCAGAAAGTCATTCATGTTTATGCCAAACGATCTCACTCAAGCAGAAACTCTTTTCACAAGTGTCTGAATGTATTGGAAGAGTTTAGAAGCTGTGAGGAATTTGGATAATTGTCACAGTTAATGTATGAAGATTTATGAATGAAACACGATGGCTGAAACAAATGCAGATGCGTTTAATGACCAGAAGAGGGCTCTAAAGCTCACGGAATGGGCTGTGGAGGAGAAAATGAGATTAAAAGATGAGAGAAGGGGAAAGTTGGCACAGCTAACAAAGCTACGAAATGAGATAGAAACATTGAAACAAGATGAAAGCAATGTTGAAAACTTAAAATGGGACATTCTGCCCAAGCTGGAAAGATGTTTTAGAGAGTATAAACGTCTTAATGAAGATTTATGTGAGCTTATGAGTGAAGCTGAACAAAATACTGATCAGGAGACGTTTCAATGCAGATGTGAAGAATTAAAGGCATTCATAAACAAACTACATGAATGGATTGAAAATGTGAAAACACATTATCATGAGGAGGAAGATGATGTTAGGCCACAGGATAGTGTTTCCGTGGCTCACTCAGTTAGGAGCCGTGCATCGCACCAATCTAACATCAGCTCAGCGCGTTTGAAACTCAAAGCAGAGCATGAAGCACTGCTAGCAAAAGCAGCAGCCCTAGAAAAGAAAAAAGAGTTTGAGCAAGAAGCAGCGCGCTTGAGAACAAGAAAGGAAGAGTTGTGGATTGAAACTGACCTTGCCGCTTCACATGCCAAATTAAAAATTTGAGGAATATGAAGACGCTCAGGAGTCTATGGATGATTTACTGAACCCAGTAACAAGGCTTAAAGCTGAACCTAAGTATGTGACTGAAAGCAAAGAGAAGTTTACTAGCCATGACTATGGACATATTGGAGCTGCAAAGCTACTGCATGATGTCAAGCCTAAATCAGCTGCGCCAGTTGTTTCTTCAGAGAGGACAAGCATACAGGCAAATGACCGACAACACTCAAAATGCTAATTTCGCTGATGACCTGTATCGAGTGCTACAGCATCAAAATCAAGTGACTGAAATGTTCATCAAACAGTCTGACTCAACTGCCTCACAGAGGCATACCAGTATTCACAGGAGATCCTCTGATGTACAGGTCTTTCATAAGAGCTTTTGAGCACGCTATCGACAGCAAGACAGACAGTCAGCAAGATCGCTTATACTACCTTGAACAGTTTGAGTGGGGAACCCCTTGAACTCATTCGAAGTTGTGAGCATATGAGACCAGACAAGGCTTACAGAGAAGCCAGAGCATTACTCGACCGTCATTATGGCGACGAACTGACAATTGCCAATGCTTATATCAAGAAAGCAATGGACTGGCCGCAGATAAAGCCAGATGACAGGAAAGGACTAAAAAACTTTGCCTTGTTCCTGATTGGATGTAGTAACAGTGTGTGACGTGGACTACATGGACGAGATGAATAATCCAACCAATATGAAGAACATCTTGTCCAAGCTTTCATTTAAGCTGAAAGAGAAATGGAGAGGTCATGCCTACGACATTTATGAGAGAACGAGGAAACGAGCCAGATTCCCCGACTTGGTGGACTTTGTGGATCACCAAGCCAAAGTTGTCAATGACCCACTGTTTGGTGATATCCTGGATGCCACCTCAGGTAAACAGGTAGACACAAAGAAGTCCAACTCAGGAAAAAGGAGAGTCAAAACGAAGCAGCATCGCTGTAAACGTGACTGCTACTGAGAAGAGCGCCACCAAAGGCCAAGTAGAGAAGAAAGCAGTTAAGTCAGCCAATGCTTTCCAAAGTCCCTGTTTGCTCTGCAAGAAGAACCATGCACTCAACGTGTCCAACAAGATCAAAGATAAGCCTTTGAACGAGAGAATTGACTTCTTGAAGTCACAAGGGCTTTGTTTTAGCTGTCTTACAGCAGGCCACCTGTCTAAGGACTGTAAGAAAAAGAGCTCATGCCCTGATTGTTCCTTTAAGCATCCTGCTATCCTGCACGTTGTGAAGGAAGATCCCACACCAGAAAAGAACAGTGCAGATGACAGCTCACCGAGTACGGCTGAAGTAACGAATGCTTTCGTGTCAGCAGGATGTGGAAGAGGTGACCAAACTGGGGCTGGGAACAATGCGTGTATTCTTCCCATCTTACCTGTGCAGATAAGACACAAGAAGGGCTCAAGTGTAACCAAAACGTATGCGTTCCTGGATCAAGGAAGCGACGCGACTTTCTGTACTGAGGACTTGGCAAAGAAACTGAACATCCGGGAAAGAAATGTGTATACACACCCAGACATACCTGCAAAGAGAACCAACGTACCACAGAAGAAAGATTTGGAGAAGTGGTCTTACCTGAGCCGAGTCCACCTTCCAAAACTGGAATCAGAGATCAGCCTTCTCATCGGTTCCAACGCTCACAAGGCTATGGCGCCATGGGAGATTAACAGCCGAAACGACAGACCGTACGCCGTGAAAACTGCTTTAGGGTGGGTAGTCAATGGACCCATCAGCAGATGCCAAGAGAAAGAACCTGATGATGCCGAGAGACAGTTTCTTAGTAAATCGCATCTCTGTTTTGAGCATAGAAGAAATGTTGATGAGGCACTATGATGCTGATTTCCCAGAACGCCGGTGTGAGGACAAGCAAGAGCCATCACAACATGACAAGCAGTTTATACACACTGTGACGACATCAGCACATCTGACCGATGGCCATTACACCATCAAGCTGCCTCTGAAGGAAGACTCTGTGAAGATGCCATGCAACCGTGGTATAGCTGAGCAACAGCTCAACAAGCGGAAATTTAACAGAAGTGCAGACTTCCTTCAAGAGTACAGCAGCTTCATGAACAACATTCTGGAGAAAGGCTACGCCACCAGAGTTCCAGATGAGCAGCTGAGTCGCAGTGATGGAAGAGTGTGGTTCATCCCGCACCATGGGGTGTACCACCCGAAAAAAAAAAGCTGAGGGTTGTGTTTGACTGCACAGCAACATACCAAGGAGTGTCGCTAAATGACAGACTGCTACAAGGGCTGGACCTTACAAACACACTAATCGGAGTGCTGCTGAGGTTCAGGCAGGAGCCTGTCGCACTGATGGCGGACATCGAATCCATGTTCTACCAGATACGGGTTCCAGTTGAAGAGGCAGATCTGTTGTGCTTCCTTTGGTGGCCAGGCGGCAATCTGAATGAACCAGTGGAAGAGTACATGATGCGCGTGCACCTATTCAGAGCCATGTCATCCCCCAGTTGCGCTTCGTATGCGCTCAGGAGACGGCACAAGATGCAGCTGCAACTACTTCACCAGAAGCCACAGCGACAGTCCTTAACAACTTCTATGTGGACGACTGTTTGAAATCAGTTGCCACTGAAGAGGAAGCTGTGCATCTTTTGAAGGAACTGACAGAGTTGTGTGCCAGTGGAGGGTTCCACTTGACCAAGTGGGTAAGCAACAGTAGGGCCTTGCTGTGCTCCATCCCTGGCGACGAAAGAGCAGCTGAAGTTAAAGATCTGGACTTGCAGCAGGACGAACTACCAGTCGAACGAGCGTTAGGCGTGCAGTGGTGCACAAGTTCGGATAGCTTCAAGTTCAAGATTCAGCTGCCTGACAAGCCATGCACAAGACGAGGCATCCTTTCACCTTAGCTCTGTGTATGACCCAATGGGTTTTTTGGCGCCACTGCTCC
Organism: Thalassophryne amazonica; assembly: GCF_902500255.1. NCBI lineage: Eukaryota > Metazoa > Chordata > Actinopteri > Batrachoidiformes > Batrachoididae > Thalassophryne > Thalassophryne amazonica. The sequence continues at coordinate 6,966,649 of NC_047103.1, forward strand.
TACCTGTCAAGCTCATTCTGAGAAACCTTTGCAAAGAGAGAACAGGCTGGGATGAGGAAATCTCAGAAGCCACAACAAACATGGAAGAAGTGGCTAGCAGACCTTGACAAGCTGTCAGAATTCAGCGTGAGCAGATGTTTCAAGTCCAGCTCATTCGGACTCACCAAGGTTGCACAAATCCACCATTTTTCAGATGCAAGTCAAGATGGATACAGAGTTGTGTCATACCTCCTGTTGACGAATGAGCAAGAAGAGAAATGTGTTCGCTTCTTGATGGGAAAGTCCCGAGTTGCTCCGCTCAAGCAGGTTACGATCCCAAGAATGGAGTTGACAGCTGCAATGGTCTCAGTCAAGGTTGACCGGATGCTGAAAGAAGAACTTCAAGTTCCCTTGACAGATTCCATTTTCTGGACAGATAGTATGGCTGTACTAAGGTACATTGAAAATGACACTCTTCGTTTCAAGACGTTTGTAGCTAATCGCGTCTCTTTCATTAGAGAAGCTACCACAAGAGCTCAGTGGAAGTATGTCAACACCTCTCAAAACCCAGCTGATCAAGCTTCAAGAGGCTTAAAGATTGAGAGCTTCATGTCAAGCGACAACTGGTTTCAAGGGCCTTGCTTCCTGAGCGAGCCAAACAACTGGCCAGAGCAACCTGAACGGTCTACTTACCTGTCACAAAGTGATGAAGAGGTGAAGACATCAGCTGCTGTATCGTGCACAAATCCATTAGTCGACAACACAGATCCAGTAAACCAGCTTGTGGAGCATTACTCCAGCTGGTACAGACTAAAGAAGGCAACCGCGTGGATTCTGCGCCTAAAAGAGATACTACAGTACCTGAGTGAGAAAAGAATTAGAGAAAGCTGTGAAAGAGTCGGAACATGACACAGTGAAACACAAACCAATAGTTGAAGAACAAATGAACACCTGTCAGAAGAACCTGGAAAAGAGATTGCTCACGAGGAGTTATCCAGAGCAGAATTGGAGCTGATCAAATACAGCCAGAGACAAGCCTATGCTGAAGAAATAAAGTTCTACAGCAAGGAAACAAGAATGTGAAAAGAACCAGCCCAATTTTCAAATTGGATCCATACTTGCAAGATGATGTTTTGAGAGTAGGGGGCCGTCTGAACAGATCAGCGATGCCTGAGGAGGCCAAGCATCCTGTCCTTCTGTCTAAACAACACAGAATAGCCTACCTTATTCTCCACCATATCCACCTACAAACCAGATGCGGCGGCAGAAAACTTGTCCTGGCAAGACTAAGACAACGGTATTGGATACCTAGAGCCAATGCAGCAGTAAGAACCATGATCAGAGTGCAACCTCTGCAAAAGACTGCATGCAAAAGCTGGGGAACAGAAAATGGCAGACTTGCCACAAGACCGACTGCTACCCGACAAACCGCCTTTTACCAACACAGGATGGATTACTTTGGTCCTTTTGAGATAGAGGACGGGCCAAAGTCAAACACTATGGAGTGCTCTTCACATGCTTGACAGTCAGAGCAGTGCATATAGAAGTTGCATACTCCCTCGACACAGACTCATTAACGCTCTACGTCGTTTCCACGCCAGACGAGGCCAAGTGTCAATCATCCGTTCCGACAACGCCACTAATCTGGTCGGCGCAGAGAGAGAGTTAAGATAATCCTTGAAAGAATTGGACCAGTCTCGTATCAATGAAGCTATGATGCAGAAAGGAGTGCAGTGGCTGTTAAACACGCCTGCTGCATCTCATTACGGCGGTGTTTGGGAACGTCAGATTCGTACCGTGAGAAAAGTTCTGCGTTCTGTCGTGAGACAACAATCGCTAGACGATGGACTACAGACTTTTCTGTGCGAAGTTGAGAGCATCATCAGTGGGAGACCAATTACCACCAACACAGATGACCCCAACGACCTCGAGCCGTTGACCCCAAATCTACTCCTGATGAAGACGCATGCCACCTGGTGTGTTTGCTAAAGACAATGTCTATGCGCGGCGCTGCTGGAGACAGATCCAGTATATGACGGATTTATTCTGGAGGAGGTGGACCCAGGAATATCTGCCACTTCTGCAAGAGCGGCAAAAATGGCTTGGATTGAAAAGAAGCTTCAAGGTTGGAGACGTCGTCCTTGGCTTGCCTCTACTGGTGGTTGGCTCTCACTGCGGTATTGTATCACTTCCTGTTCTGGAGCACAGCGGTGTTCTGCTGTATCTGTTAGCTGTTTAATCTGCGCAGTTAGATTGATCTAGATAACGATTTGTTTCAGTGTAATCTTCAGGTGCCTTAACTAAAGCACTCCCTCTGCTGAATCACCTCTAAATTATTTAGACATTATTCACTTTGTGTGTTTTTAGGAATCTGCTAGCTTAGCGCAGCTACTAGCTCTTAGCCGATTTGACGGCTTCTCCTGTCTCTCCCGCACTTTTCTGCTCTGGGTGTGAAATGTTTAGTTATTCCTCTGCCTCCTTTAGCAGTAATGGTACTTGTAATAAGTGTAGCTTTGGAGGCCAGGCTGGGCGAATTGGAGACTCGGCTCCGCACCGTGGAAAATTCTAAAGCTAGCCAGGTCCCTGTAGTCGGTGCGGACCAAGGTAGCTTAGCCGCCGTTAGTTCCTGAGCAGCGGGAAAGCAGGCCGACTGGGTGACTGTGAGGAGGAAGCGTAGCCCTAAACAGAAGCCCCGTGTACACCGCCAACCCGTTGACATTTCTAACCGTTTTTTCCCCACTCGGCGACACACCCGCCGAGGATCAAACTCTGGTTATTGGCGACTCTGTTTTGAGAAATGTGAAGTTAGCGACACCAGTAACCATAGTCAATTGTCTTCCGGGGGCCAGAGCAGGCGACATTGAAGGAAATTTGAAACTGCTGGCTAAGGCTAAGCATAAATTTGGTAAGATTGTAATTCACGTCGGCAGTAATGACACCCGGTTACGCCAATCCGAGGTCACTAAAATTAACATTGAATCGGTGTGTAACTTTGCAAAAACAATGTCGGACTCTGTAGTTTTCTCTGGGCCCCTCCCCAATCGGACCGGGAGTAAGATGTTTAGCCGCATGTTCTCCTTGAATTGCTGGCTGTCTGACTGGTGTCCAAAAAATGAGGTGGGCTTCATAGATAATTGGCAAAGCTTCTGGGGAAAACCTGGTCTTGTTAGGAGAGACGGCATCCATCCCACTTTGGATGGAGCAGCTCTCATTTCTAGAAATCTAGTCAATTTTCTTAAATCCTCCAAACCGTGACTATCCAGGGTTGGGACCAGGAAGCAGAGTTGTAGTCTTACACACCCCTCTGCAGCTTCTCTCCCCCTGCCATCCCCTCATTACCCCAACCCCGTAGAGACGGTGCCTGCTCCCAGACCAATAAAATCTATTTAAGCATAAAAATTCAAAAAGAAAAAATATAGCACCTTCAACTGCACCACAGACTAAAACAGTTAAATGTGGTCTATTAAACATTAGATCTCTCTCTTCTAAGTCCCTGTTAGTAAATAAGTGATATTAGTGATATAATTGATCAACATATTGATTTATTCTGCCTTACAGAAACCTGGTTACAGCAGGATGAATGTTAGTTTAAATGAGTCAACACCCCCGAGTCACACTAACTGCCAGAATGCTCGTAGCACGGGCCGAGGCGGAGGATTAGCAGCAATCTTCCACTCCATCTTATTAATTAATCCAAAACCCAGACAGAGCTTTAATTCATTTGAAATCATGACTTAGTCTTGTCCATCCAAATTGGATGTCCCAAAAAACAGTTTTATCTATCGTCCACCTGGTAATTACTGTGAGTTTCTCTGTGAATTTTCGGACCTTTTGTCTGACTTAGTGCTTAGCTCAGATAAGATAATTATAGAGGGCGATTTTAACATCCACACAGATGCTGAGAATGACAGCCTCAACACTGCATTTAATCTATTATTAGACTCAGTTGGCTTTGCTCAAAATGTAAATGTGTCCACCCACCACTTTAATCATATCTTAGATCTTGTTCTGACTTATGGTATGGAAATTGAAGACTTAACAGTATTCCCTGAAAACTCCCTTCTGTCTGATCATTTCTTAATAACATTTACATTTACTCTGATGGACTACCCAGCAGTGGGGAATAAGTTTCATTACACTAGAAGTCTTTCAGAAAGCGCTGTAACTAGGTTTAAGGATATGATTCCTTCTTTATGTTCTCTAATGCCATATACCAACACAGTGCAGAGTAGCTACCTAAACTCTGTAAGTGAGAGAGAGTATCTCGTCAATAGTTTTACATCCTCATTGAAGACAACTTTGGATGCTGTAGCTCCTCTGAAAAAGAGAGCCTTAAATCAGAAGTGCCTGACTCCGTGGTATAACTCACAAACTCGCAGCTTAAAGCAGATAACCCGTAAGCTGGAGAGGAAATGGTGTCTCACTAATTTAGATCTTCACTTAGCCTGGAAAAAGAGTCTGTTGCTCTATTAAAAAAAAAAAGCCCTCCGTAAAGCTAGGACATCTTACTACTCACTAATTGAAGAAAATAAGAACAACCCCAGATTTCTTTTCAGCACTGTAGCCAGGCTGACAGAGTCAGAGCTCTATTGAGCCGAGTATTCCTTTAACTTTAACTAGTAATGACTTCATGACTTTCTTTGCTAATAAAATTTTAACTATTAGAGAAATTACTCATAACCATCCCAAAGACATATCGTTATCTTTGGCTGCTTTCAGTGATGTCGGTATTTGGTTAGACTCTTTCTCTCCGATTGTTCTGAGTTATTTTCATTAGTTACTTCCTCCAAACTATCAACATGTCTATTAGACCCCATTCCTACCAGGCTGCTCAAGGAAGCCCTACCATTAATTAATGCTTCGATCTTAAATATGATCAATCTGTCTTTATTAGTTGGCGATGTACCACAGGCTTTTAAGGTGGCAGTAATTAAACCATTACTTAAAAAGCCATCACTTGACCCAGCTATCTTAGCTAATTATAGGCCAATCTCCAACCTTCCTTTTCTCTCAGAAATTCTTGAAAGGGTAGTTGTAAAACAGCTAACTGATCATCTGCAGAGGAATGGTGTATTTGAAGAGTTTCAGTCAGGTTTTAGAATTCATCATAGTACAGAAACAGCATTAGTGAAGGTTACAAATGATCTTCTTATGGCCTCAGACAGTGGACTCATCTCTGTGCTTGTTCTGTTAGACCTCAGTGCTGCTTTTGATACTGTTGACCATAAAATTTTATTGCAGAGATTAGAGCATGCCATAGGTATTAAAGGCACTGCGGTGGTTTGAATCATATTTATCTAATAGATTACAATTTGTTCATGTAAATGGGGAATCTTCTTCACAGACTAAGGTTAATTATGGAGTTCCACAAGGTTCTGTGCTAGGACCAATTTTATTCACTTTATACATGTTTCCCTTAGGCAGTATTATTAGACAGCATTGCTTAAATTTTCATTGTTACGCAGATGATACCCAGCTTTATCTATCCATGAAGCCAGAGGACACACACCAATTAGCTAAACTGCAGGATTGTCTTACAGACATAAAGACATAGATGACCTCTAATTTCCTGCTTTTAAACTCAGATAAAAGTGAAATTATTGTACTTGGCCCCACAAATCTTAGAAACATGGTGTCTAACCAGATCCTTACTCTGGATGGCATTACCCTGACCTCTAGTAATACTGTGAGAAATCTTGGAGTCATTTTTGATCAGGATATGTCATTCAATGCGCATATTAAACAAATACGTAGGACTGCTTTTTTGCATTTGCGCAATATCTCTAAAAATAGAAAGGTCTTGTCTCAGAGTGATGCTGAAAAACTAATTCATGCATTTATTTCCTCTAGGCTGGACTATTGTAATTCATTATCAGGTTGTCCTAAAAGTTCCCTGAAAAGCCTTCAGTTAATTCAAAATGCTGCAGCTAGAGTACTGACAGGGACTAGAAGGAGAGAGCATATCTCACCCATATTGGCCTCTCTTCATTGGCTTCCTGTTAATTCTAGAATAGAATTTAAAATTCTTCTTCTTACTTATAAGGGTTTGAATAATCAGGTCCCATCTTATCTTAGGGACCTCATAGTACCATATCACCCCAACAGAGCGCTTCGCTCTCAGACTGCAGGCTTACTTGTAGTTCCTAGGGTTTATAAGAGTAGAATGGGAGGCAGAGCCTTCAGCTTTCAGGCTCCTCTCCTGTGGAACCAGCTCCCAATTCGGATCAGGGAGACAGACACCCTCTCTACTTTTAAGATTAGGCTTAAAACTTTCCTTTTTGCTAAAGCTTATAGTTAGGGCTGGATCAGGTGACCCTGAACCATCCCTTAGTTATGCTGTTATAGACTTAGACTGCTGGGGGGTTCCCATGATGCACTGAGTGTTTCTTTCTCTTTTTGCTCTGTATGCACTACTCTGCATTTAATCATTAGTGATTGATCTCTGCTCCCCTCCACAGCATGTCTTTTTCCTGGTTCTCTCCCTCAGCCCCAACCAGTCCCAGCAGAAGACTGCCCCTCCCTGAGCCTGGTTCTGCTGGAGGTTTCTTCCTGTTAAAAGGGAGTTTTTCCTTCCCACTGTTGCCAAGTGCTTGCTCACAGGGGGTCGTTTTGACCGTTGGGGTTTTTCCATAATTATTGTATGGCCTTCACTTGCACTATGAGGCGCCTTGGGGCAACTGTTTTTTGTGATTTGGCGTTACATAAATAAAATTGATTTGATTTGTTGCTGATCCATCCCTGGCCAGGAATTGCTGGATGCTGGGCAGAATCACCAAGGTCATGCCAGACTCCAGAGCGGTAGTCAGAAGTGCTGAAGTCCGGACGAAGACCAGCACCATCCAAAGACCAATAACCAAACTTTGTTTATTGCAGGGAGAAGAATGAAAGACTTACCTGATTAGACATACTTACCTATATAGAACTTATCTGTAGACTACGACGATTACACTTACCTGAAAAGAGACAAAAAATGTAATAATTGTGTAAGATATGTAGTAAAGAAGGGTAATGGCTCTGAGTTTAAGTGTAAGTTGATAATTGATATGCTAAGGCCTAGTCAATTAGGGGCCGGGATATGTTAGACATTTTTTCTATGTTTTAAGGAATATCTACATTTATGTAGTTAGTTTATATTTAGAATTAATACTTTACAGAATTTAAGTTAATTTAGGAACATAAGAATTTATTGTATGCATATTTAGGAATATAAGAATTGTTTTATAGATATTAGATATCGTGGTGCAATTTGATTGGCTGCTGATTTTATAAAAACCACCAGGACGCATGAAGAACGTCGGACCAGAAGCTGCGAGCCATAGAAGCATCAGTCTTTTGACCGTCACATCGCATAGAGATAATTATGTAGATAGGAGTAAAGAATTCACCTTTTGTTTTGTATGAGTTTAAGTTCCAGTAAAGAAAGACATCAAACTTAAGTTTCGGATTCAAGACTTTTATTTCTGTTGTGTCGCGTCTGAAAGTACTTCGAGGCTCAAGGCTAGTGTGTCACCTGCACTCACGTTTGGCGGCATTATAAAATGTCCTTGCACCATTTGTCCAGTAGATGGCGCTCTGACGCTATTCAACTGAGAGCTGCTTACTCCCCTGCTTAAATGTGTTCATCACCAGTCCCCTGTAGTTCGCTGTCACACTGCACTGATCGGCTGACAAAAGCATACAGGTTTATAAAGATCTATACTCAACAAAAATATAAACGCAACACTTTTGGTTTTGCTCCCATTTTGTATGAGATGAACTCAAAGATCTAAATCTTTTTCCACATACACAATATCACCATTTCTCTCAAATATTGTTCACAAACCAGTCTAAATCTGTGATAGTGAGCACTTCTCCTTTGCTGAGATAATCCATCCCACCTCACAGGTGTGCCATACCAAGATGCTGATTAGACACCATGATTAGTGCACAGGTGTGCCTTAGACTGCCCACAATAAAAGGCCACTCTGAAAGGTGCAGTTTTATCACACAGCACAATGCCACAGATGTCGCAAGATTTGAGGGAGCGTGCAGTTGGCATGCTGACAGCAGGAATGTCAACCAGAGCTGTTGATCGTGTATTGAATGTTCATGTCTCTACCATAAGCCGTCTCCAAAGTTGTTTCAGAGAATTTGGCAGTACATCCAACCAGCCTCACAACCGCAGACCACATGTAACCACACCAGCCCAGGACCTCCACATCCAGCATGTTCACCTCCAAGACGTCTGAGACCAGCCACTTGTACAGCTGCTGAAACAATCGGTTTGCATAACCAAAGAATTTCTGCACAAACTGTCAGAAACCGTCTCAGGGAAGCTTATCTGCATGCTCGTCGTCCTCATCGGGGTCTCGACCTGACTCCAGTTCGTCGTCGTAACCGACTTGAGTGGGCAAATGCTCACATTCGCTGGCGTTTGGCACGTTGGAGAGGTGTTCTCTTAACGGATGATGCCAAGGAGATGTTTTGCACTGCATGAGGCATATGGTGGTCACACCAGATACTGACTGGTATCCCCCCCCAATAAAACAAAATTGCACCTTTCAGAGTGGCCTTTTATTGTGGGCAGTCTAAGGCACACCTGTGCACTAATCATGGTGTCTAATCAGCATCTTGATATGGCACACCTGTGAGGTGGGATGGATTATCTCAGCAAAGGAGAAGTGCTCACTATCACAGATTTAGACTGGTTTGTGAACAATATTTGAGGGAAATGGTGATATTGTGTATGTGGAAAAAGTTTTAGATCTTTGAGTTCATCTCATACAAAATGGGAGCAAAACCAAAAGTGTTGCATTTATATTTTTGTTGAGTATATATCCTTATCCTGAACCTATATGTAAGTTGCAGCAACAAGAGGTACAAGATCTGATGTATTTCACAACTTTTTAAGGATATGTATTTGCTAATTTCACAAAGATTTAATCTTGATTGCATTTTTTGAACTTGAAAATTCTTCTGTTATAAAGTTAATCAATATGAGGACAAAGCTTCAGATTTTAGCTCATACCTTTTCGTTAAGGGTCCAAAAAAGAACATTTTATTCATTTACAAAAATATCGGCTGATTTATCAGCAAATCAGACGATTTATCGATTATCTGCATTTTTTTCATCCAAATATCGTTATTGGCATCGGCCTCAAAAAATCCATATCGGTCTGGCTCTAGTCAATGACCTGAAGAGAGCTGGGACCACAGTCACAAAGATTACATTAGTAACACATGATGCTGTCATGGTTTAAAATCCTGCAGGTCAGCAAGGTCCCCCTGCTCAAGCCAGCACATGTCCAGGCCCGTTTGAAGTTCACCAGTGACCATCTGGATGATCCAGAGGAGGCATGGGAGAAGGTCATGTGGTCAGACGAGACCAGAATAGAGCTTTTTGGAATCAACTCCACTTAACATGTTTAGAGGATGAGAACAACCCAAGAAAATCATCCCAACCATGAAGCATGGGGGTGGAAACATCATACTCTGGGGGTGCTCTTCTGCAAAGGGGACAGGACGACTGCACCGTATTGAAGGGAGGATGGATGGGGTCATGTATTGTGAGATTTTGGCAAACAACCTCCTTCCCTCAGTAAGAGCATTGAAGATGGGTCATGGCTGGGTCTTCCAGCATGACAGTGACCCCAAACACACAACCAGGGCAACTTAAGGAGGGGCTCCATAAGAAGCATTTCAAGGTCCTGGAGTGGCCTGGCCAGTCTCCAGACCTGAACTAAATAGAAAATCTTTAGAGAGAGCTGAAACTCCAAACCTGAAGGATTTGGAGAAGATCTGTATGGAGGAGTGGACCAAAATCCCTGCTGCAGTGTGTGAAAACATGATCAAGAACTACAGGAAACATCTGACCTCTGTAATGGCAGACAAATGTTTCTGTACCATTTGTTAAGCTCTGTTTTTCTAGGGGATCAAATACTTATTTCATGCAATAAAATGCAAATTAATTATTTAAAAATCATGTGATTTGTCTGGATTTTTTTTTTTTTTTTTTAGATTGTCTCTCACAGTTGAAGTGTACCTATGATAAAAATTAGACCTCTCCATTCTTTGTAGGTGGGAAAACCTGTAAAACTGACAGGGGGTCAAATACTTATTTTCCCCACTGTAATTGTTTTTTTTTTTTTTTTATTTGATGCTTTTTAACTTACATTTATTGATTAGGAAGAAGCCCTTATCCAAAGCTACGTAGACTTCACACACCAATGTGAGGAGCTACCATGCAAGGTAACTGTGCAGACGGGGAGTAATTTCAGGTCTTTGAGCATGACCCTGATGTCCAGACAATGAACGGTGCCTCCAGAAAGTATTCACAGCACTTCACTTTTTCCACATTTTATGTTACAGCCTTATTTCAAAATAGAGCAAATTTTTTCCCCTCGAAATTCTAGTCACAACATCCCATAAGGACAACATGAATGTTTTTTTTTTTTTTAACATTTGGATATTTGTTAAAAACTAAGAAATCACATGTACATAAGTCTTCACAGCCTTTGCTCAATACTTTGTTGATGCACATTTGGCAGCAATTACACCTTCAAGTCTTCTTGAATATGATGCCAGAAGCTTGGTGCACCTATCTTTGGGCAGTTTTGTCCATTCCTCTTTGCAGCACCTCTCAAACTCCATCAGGTTGGATGGGGAGTGTCGGTGCACAGACATTTTCAGATCTCTCCAGCGACGTTCAATCAGATTCAGGTCTGGGCTCTGGCTGGACCACTCAAGGACATTCACAGAGTTGTCCTGAAGCCACTCCTTTGATATCTTGGCTGTGTGCTTAGGGTCATTGTCCTGCTGAAAGATGAACTGTCACCCCAGTCTGAGGTGAAGAGCGCTCTGGAGCAGGTTTTCATCCAGGATGTCTCTGTACATTGCTGCATTCATCTTTCCCTCAATCCTGGCTAGTCTCCTAGTTCCTGCTGCTGAAAAAAAAAACACCCACAGCATGATGCTGCCACCACCATCCTTCACTGTAGGGATGGTGCCTGGTTTCCTCCAAACATGACACCTGGCATTCACACCAAAGAGTTCAATCTTTGTCTCATCAGACCAGAGAATTTTGTTTCTCATGTCTGAGACTCCTTCAGGTGCCTTTTGTCAAACTCCAGGTGGGCTGCCATGTGCCTTTTATTAAGGAGTGGCTTCCGTCTGGCCACTCTACCATACAGGCCTGATTGGTGGATTGCTGCAGAGATGGTTGTCCTTCTGGAAGGTTCTCCTCTCCACAGAGGAATGCTGGAGCTCTGACAGAGTGGCCCTTCTCCCCTGATCACTCAGTTCAGACTTGCGGCCAGCTCTAGGAAGAGTCCTGTTGGATCTGAAATTCTTGCATTTATGGATGATGGAGGCCACTATGCTCATTGGGACCTTCAAAGCAGCAGAAATGTTTCTGTACCCGATTTGTGCCTCCAGACAATCCTGTCTCAGAGGTCTACAGACAATTCCTTTGATTTCATGCTTGGTTTGTGCTCTGTCAACTGTGGGACCTTATATGTAGACAGGTGTGTCTTTCCAAATCATGTCCAACCAACTGAATTTACCCCAGGTGGACTCCAATTAAGCTGTAGAAACATCTCAAGGATAATCAGTGGACACAGGCTTCACCTGAGCTCAATGTTGAGCTTCATGGCAAAGACTGTGAATACTTATGTACATGTGATTTATTAGATCTTGTTTTTTTTTGTTTTTTTAATTAGCAAAAATCAAAAAATCTTTTTTCACATTGTCGTTATGGGGTGTTGTGTGTAGACATTTGGGGGGGGGGGGGGGATGAATTTTATACATTTTGGAATAAGGCTGTGGAAAAAGTTAAGCGCTTTGAATACCTTCCGCATGCACTGTACATTATATTATTGGTTCCTTTATTATCTGTACTATATCTGTTATATATAACACATAGTAAATAAAAGTCTAATAGTAAAAGTACAATAGCTTGCAGGCTTCTGAAATGCCTTTTCCTCATCTGCCACTTGCTGTTGTCCTTGTTTCTTCACAGTATTTTTCTCTTTGTCACTGTAGAAGCTGAGCAGCACAGATGAACATGAACCTCAGCCGTGTCACAGCGACACAACTTTCCCAATAAAAAAAACGTACGGCTGTGACCAGTGTGAAAGAACGTTTAATCACATAGAAAGCCTCAAACGACACCAGCATACACATAGTGGAGATAACGTGCACCCCTGTGACCAGTGTGGGAGAGTTTTCAGCCGATCATCGGCCCTAAAAATGCACCAGAGGATCCACACTTGGGATAATCTATACTCCTGTGGCCAGTGTGGGAAAGCTCACAGCATGCAAAGTGAACTGATACGACACCAAAGAATGCACACTGGAGAGAAACCGTACTCATGCGACCAGTGTGAAAAATCCTTCAGCTTGTCACATAATTTAAAAAGACACAAAAGAACCCACAGTGACTATAAACCGCACATTTGTGACCAATGTGGGAAAGCTTTCTGCATGTCAGGAAACTTGAAACGACACCAACTCAGCCACAGTGGATTTAAACCCTATGAATGTGACCAATGCCAGAGAGCTTTCTCCAAATTTTTTGACTTAAAAATACACCAAAGAATCCACACGGGAGAGAAGCCATACACTTGTGACCAATGTGGGAAAGCTTTCAGCTTGTCACACAATTTAAAAAGACACCAACTCACCCACAGTGAAGAGAAGCCGTTCACCTGTGAGCAGTGTGGGAGAGCTTTCCGCTTGTTACGGGAGTTAAGTCGGCATCAAATCGTCCACAGTGGAGAAAAGCCGCATGTCTGTGACCAGTGTGGGAGAGCTTTCTACTTGTTAAGCGAGTTAACGCGACATCAGCTTGTCCACACTGAAGATAAACAGCACACCTGTGCCCAGTGTGGGATGGCTTTCAGAAGGTTGAGTAACTTAAAAAGACACCAGCTCATCCACAGTGGGGAAAGGCCACACATCTGCGGCCAGTGTGGGAAGAGTTTCCGTCAGTTATCGACGTTTCAGTATCACCAGCGGATCCACTCGGGAGACAAACCCTATCAGTGCCGATTCTGTGAGAAACCCTTCATCGTTTTATCGCAGCTTAAAATCCATCTACGCGTTCACACTGGAGAGAGACCGTACAGCTGTGACCAGTGTGAGAAGAGTTTCAGCCAGAGGAGTTCATACATAACGCACAAACGTGTGCACGCGAGTTACAAACCGTATCAGTGCCCGTTTTGTACGAAAAGGTTCACGTTATCGTCCAAACTCAACCAACATAAACTTATCCACACAGGGATCAAGAAGTACTGGTGTGGACAGTGTAAACGAAGCTTCGCCGGTTTGGGTCACTGGAAGAGACGGAAGACGTCGAAGCTGGGAGAGGCCTGTTCTTCTGATTGGATGATCAAGCTCGCTTAGAAAGTGGCTTCGCTGCTGGCGCAGAGACTGTCCGGTGTTTGCTGCACACCAATATTGTGGTCATTTATATTCAGCTAGTTTAAAAATAAGAGTGCACCTGTGGGCAGGTTTTATCACTTCCCAGTATATCGCATGCTGAAGCAGCGCTAACGGTCCTCAGCACGGCTTCATTAGTTTTACTCATTCTCCCTCTTCTCATTGAGCCTTATGCAATAATATTTTTTATTCTTAAATCCTTCTTACTTTTCTTTTTAGTGCAGCAGATAAGTGTAAGAATGATTCAGTTGATGATACAAGCACCACATTTGGTATAAATACTTCTGAGAAGTCCTTTTCTTCAGAAAGCCGTTAGTGACATGAAATATTGAAATGTAAATAAATGGACTGCATTTATATAGCGCTTTTCCATCTGCATCAGATGCTCAAAGCATGCCTCACATTCACCCTGATGTCAGGGTGCTGCGGGATTTGAACCCATGATCTTCTGGACTCAAGCCCAACACCTTAACCACTAGACCATCACCTCCCTTGTGGAATAGCCTGTTTGCGCAAATAAAACACTTTGGCAAGCAAATATAGGCGATTATGGTACTAAATCATTAAATGTGATGCTAAACACAAATGTCACATCTTAGGATATAATTTGACTTCTCTTCATTTTTTAAAGTAATTTATTTGTGCGGTGAGCCTGTTTTATACTGTTGTGTAAACTCACAAATTTACACAAAACATGGTTACATTGGAGACAGACCATCATTCCATGTCATTTTATTACATTGACACCACTTGACATTACATGAGGCCTACAAGTGTATCAAAATGACAGATTATTAAAAATTTAAGTCTTATATCTAATGTAAACACTAATTTACATTACAGTGTGGTACATAAAGTCTGTATTTCACATTTGCAGCTACATTTGCACTACCAAAGTTGTAACACTTGCATTTTCTTCTACAAAGCCTCTTGCACCCACATTTGGTCAACTATTGGCAGTGAGGTGTCATGTTCCTCCAAAGGACATGGCTGACTTTAAAAGCGATACTACTACCTGTGTGAAGTGACTGGGATGAGGATCAGCACCTCTAACTCTGAGGCCATGTTCTCAGCAGCAAATCGATGCATTGTGGTCTTGCACCAAGTGAAGGAGTTCAAGTACCTCTGGGTCTTGTTCACGAGTGAGGGGACAATGGAGCGTGAGATTGGCCGGAGAATCGGTGCAGCAGGGGCGGTGTTGCATTTGCGCTACCGTACTGTTGTGATGAAAAGGGAGCTGAGCTAAAAGGCGAAGTTCTCGATCTACTGGTCAGTTTTTGTTCCTACTCTCACCTGTGGTCATCAGGGTTGGGTCATGACCAAAAGAACTGGATACAAGCGGCCGAAATGGGCTTCCTCAGGAGGGTGGCTGGTGTCTCCATTAGAGATGGGGTGAGAAGTTCTATCATCCATGGGGAGCTCGGAGTAGAGCCGCTGCTCCTTCACATTGAAAGGATCCACCTGAAGTGGTTTGAGCATCTGGTAAGGATGCCTCCTGGTCGCCTCCCTATAGGGAGGTCTTCCAGGCACGTCCATCTGGGAGGAGACCAGGGGAAAACCCAGGGACTAGGTGGAGAGATTATAGCGCCAGCCTGGCCTGAGAAAGCTTCAGGATCCCCCAGTCAGAGGTGGTTAATGTGGCACAGGAAAGGGAAGTCTGGAGTTCCCTGCTGGAACTGTTGTGCCCACAACCCGAACTCGGAAAAGTGGTTGAAGATGAATGATGAATGAATTACTTACCTGTTCGGCTAAACCCCGACACCCCAAACACTAATGCGTGTTCTGCAGCGTCCATGGTCTACAACATGCATGTACACTTGTTAAAAACATATAAAATCCATCTGAAAAGCATGAAGTTATTGCTGGAAGTTTATTTCAAATCTCCCTTTGTCCACAGTGCAAAAATAACACGTACTACATTGACATAAACCAAGACTATGAAAATATATGATGAAAATACGTATTTCCGGGCCTCATCTTGAGAAAAAAAAGGCCACCATCTTGAAATGGAACTGGCTAACGGCTTTTTTTTTTTTTTTTTTTTTTTGGCAAAAAGTAGACCAAGACCATTGTATCACAAAATGAAAGATTCTACTGATTTATGCATTTATCTGCTGCACCATTTGTATGATGAGCTCAAATGAGTTTGCTGTGTCATATTCAGCAAATGCTCCTGATTTCACATAAATGACCAGGGTAAACATGATGAACGCTTCATAAGGTTACACACCTTGTCCCAGTTCCTTGACAGTTTTGGCCCTGTGCTGTTTTGCCCCTTAATATGTAACTGTGCAATATTACTAAACCACTAAACTGCAGTGCATGTTTGTATGCTTTTACAATGTTGGATCTTCTCAAGTCTGATCTTAGTCTTGAGACCACCTTTGCACTTACTCGGCCTTGCCTTGGAACTGAAAGCAATTCTACTCAAATTGTAATTACAGTATTAACACTCTGAGAGCTGTCAAAAATGCTCAATATCGATCTCAGACTTTTAAACTGGTTTTCCCCCCCTTTTGATCTCATCCATTGATCAGTAGGGGTAGTCAACAAACCAGACCAAATCTAAAATTAAATAGTGTAGACAGTAGAATTAGGACCTGTTGAAATCAGGGGAAAGGGAAAAATAAGTGCTGTT
Source organism: Thalassophryne amazonica (assembly GCF_902500255.1). Lineage (NCBI taxonomy): Eukaryota > Metazoa > Chordata > Actinopteri > Batrachoidiformes > Batrachoididae > Thalassophryne > Thalassophryne amazonica. The sequence continues at coordinate 6,982,682 of NC_047103.1, forward strand.
AATGAATGGAGTGTTTACTGAGACATAAAGAAATGATTCAACATGATTGAAAAATTAAAAGGGGGGTCGAGGTAAAACCTCCAGAAGAATATTGTAAGACATTTCACAGTTTGAGATGTTCGTATTGATTTTGTATTGTTCTAAAATAGCATGAAGAAACAATTTAAATAATTGATATTGTGATGTTATATGAATTAATGTAAAATTATACTAGACATCAAATGGTAGAGTTAAACAGGTCAAAGTAATCTATGTAAAAGTTTCACTCAAAATATACAAAAAAAATCATCTGGACCACTTGTTAATTGTGCTTTTACTTATGAATATTTTTAAAAATATATAGGAAAATTGGTAAATGCAGGAATTTTTCTTCAGCACTTGTGGAAGCCACTGATGAACAAACCTGTTTGTGTGAGCGGCCCGTTGTTTCCTGTCTACTAGCTAACTTTTTAAAGTCTTTCTTGTATCACACACTGTATTGTTTAATTTTCTCATTAAACAGCGTCAAACGTAATGAGACGTCTCTGCCTCCTTTTTATTTGAAATCGTTTCTCCAGTGTCTCCACGAGTGTTTCTGAATCAGTCTGCAGTCACACAGCTGCACACAAACTGTCCTCATGCAGACCAACAACAGACGTGATGCACTGAGAGCTTCTTATGTCAAATCAGCATTCAGCTCCTCTGCAGGATTTCTGCATTTAGGTGCTTTAGCTCAAACAGCAAATGCTGTTTGAACTCTGGAGGAATCATCAGCACAGACAAGGTGACTCGGCAGGTGTAGTCTACAAATAGTCTGTATGTTGCCAGTCGCCTGCGTGTTGCAAATTTTTCCACTTCTAGGACTAATAAACGAATGTAGTTATTTTAAAACCTGATTGATCAAAGGCAGCACTGGCTTTGTGGTTAGCACTGTACCTCACAGCCAGAGGGTCATCGGCTCGATTGCATTTGTAACGACTTTGACCTTGAAAAATTATTCCAAGGTAAAAATTGGTGGAATTGGTACCTAGTGTTGGCAGAGGTTTGTGCTGTACGAGCGCGGTTCTAGTTTGTTTGTTTTGAACAACGTGTAACCCACAATTTTTCATATATCATTATGGCATTTTTACAAAGGATTCATATGCTGATAGGCAAGAACTGATTCAGTTTTCAAGGTCAAAATCTTGGAAAATTGGAAAAATCTCTGCTTTTACATTAAATTTTCCAAAAAATAACTGACTGACAATAATTGACTGAAAGTTTGATCTGGATCTGATCCAGATTAGATTTTGTGGCCATTTAAATTTAACGTTGAATACCCTGTTTAATGTATATTTTACATTATATCGTAATCAAACTTGCCCTAATCATTTTCAGGTTTCTTTTCAGCACTGTAGCCAGGCTGACAGAGTCAGAGCTCTATTGAGCTGAGTATTCCATTAACTTTAACTAGTAATGACTTCATGACTTTCTTTGCTAACAAAATTTTAACTATTAGAGAAAAAATTACTCATAACCATCCCAAAGACGTATCGTTATCTTTGGCTGCTTTCAGTGATGCCGGTATTTGGTTAGACTCTTTCTCTCCGATTGTTCTGTCTGAGTTATTTTCATTAGTTACTTCATCCAAACCATCAACATGTTTATTAGACCCCATTCCTACCAGGCTGCTCAAGGAAGCCCTACCATTATTTAATGCTTCTATCTTAAATATGATCAATCTATCTTTGTTAGTTGGCTATGTACCACAGGCTTTTAAGGTGCCAGTAATTAAACCATTACTTAAAAAGCCATCACTTGACCCAGCTATCTTAGCTAATTATAGGCCAATCTCCAACCTTCCTTTTCTCTCAAAAATTCTTGAAAGGGTAGTTGTAAAACAGCTAACTGATCATCTGCAGAGGAATGGTCTATTTGAAGAGTTTCAGTCAGGTTTTAGAATTCATCATAGTACAGAAACAGCATTAGTGAAGGTTACAAATGATCTTCTTATGGCCTCGGACAGTGGACTCATCTCTGTGCTTGTCCTGTTAGACCTCAGTGCTGCTTTTGATACTGTTGACCATAAAATTTTATTACAGAGATTAGAGCATGCCATAGGTATTAAAGGCACTGCGCTGCGGTGGTTTGAATCATATTTGTCTAATAGATTACAATTTGTTCATGTAAATGGGGAATCTTCTTCACAGACTAAAGTTAATTATGGAGTTCCACAAGGTTCTGTGCTAGGACCAATTTTATTCACTTTATACATGCTTCCCTTAGGCAGTATTATTAGACGGTATTGCTTAAATTTTCATTGTTACGCAGATGATACCCAGCTTTATCTCTCCATGAAGCCAGAGGACACACACCAATTAGCTAAACTGCAGGATTGTCTTACAGACATAAAGACATGGATGACCTCTAATTTCCTGCTTTTAAACTCAGATAAAACTGACGTTATTGTACTTGGCCCCACAAATCTTAGAAACATGGTGTCTAACCAGATCCTTACTCTGGATGGCATTACCCTGACCTCTAGTAATACTGTGAGAAATCTTGGAGTCATTTTTGATCAGGATATGTCATTCAAAGCGCATATTAAATATGTAGGACTGCTTTTTTGCATTTATGCAATATCTCTAAAATCAGAAAGGTCTTGTCTCAGAGTGATGCTGAAAAACTGATTCATGCATTTGTTTCCTCTAGGCTGGACTATTGTAATTCATTATTATCAGGTTGTCCTAAAAGTTCCCTAAAAAGCCTTCAGTTAATTCAAAATGCTGCAGCTAGAGTACTGACGGGGACTAGAAGGAGAGAGCATATCTCACCCATATTGGCCTCTCTTCATTGGCTTCCTGTTAATTCTAGAATAGAACTTAAAATTCTTCTTCTTACTTATAAGGTCTTGAATAATCAGGTCCCATCTTATCTTAGGGACCTCGTAGTACCATATCACCCCAATAGAGCGCTTCGCTCTCAAACTGCAGGCTTACTTGTAGTTCCTAGGGTTTGTAAGAGTAGAATGGGAGGCAGAGCCTTCAGCTTTCAGGCTCCTCTCCTGTGGAACCAGCTCCCAATTCAGATCAGGGAGACAGACACCCTCTCTACTTTTAAGATTAGGCTTAAAACTTTCCTTTTTGCTAAAGCTTATAGTTAGGGCTGGATCAGGTGACCCTGAACCATCCCTTAGTTATGCTGCTGTAGACGTAGACTGCTGGGGGGTTCCCGTGATGCACTGTTTCTTTCTCTTTTTGCTCTGTATGCACCACTCTGCATTTAATCATTAGTGATCGATCTCTGCTCCCCTCCACAGCATGTCTTTTTCCTGGTTCTCTCCCTCAGCCCCAACCAGTCCCAGCAGAGGACTGCCCCTCCCTGAGCCTGGTTTTGCTGGAGGTTTCTTCCTGTTAAAAGGGAGTTTTTCCTTCCCACTGTAGCCAAGTGCTTGCTCACAGGGGGTCGTTTTGACCGTTGGGGTTTTACATGATTATTGTATGGCCTTGCCTTACAATATGAGGCGCCTTGGGGCAACTGTTTGTTGTGATTTGGCGCTATATAAAAAAATTGATTGATTGATATTTGAAAGTGAGGTGCAGACTGGTACTCACTATCACCTGACAAAGTTTGATCCAGATCTGATCTGGATTGTGGATTTAAATACAGTAATGAAAAGCTCAGCATTTTTGGCGTACATTTTGCATTATATCTCAATCAAAAGTGCTTCAGTCACTCTTTTTTCTGTGATTTACCTCCATCACCAAAATTGGATGGAGGTTCAGTTTTATGCCTGTTTGTCAATCTTCCAGTTATCAGTCAGAAACCAAGTGCCACAAAGCAATGACACATTGTGCATAGCAGACATAACCAATGTTCTGTGAAAAATATTTGAAAAAGTTGAAAAAACCTGATAACACCACAAAAAACTTCAAGTGCATGAATGAAACATCCTCCTGACATTTGATCACATCTAATTTAGCTTATAAAAAGCCACTTCTAACAGGACTTTGACTTTGAAATGCTTTTCCAAGGTCAAACTTTGTGGAATTGGAAACTAGTGTTGGCAAAGCGTTGCACTTTACGAGCGCGGTGCTGTTGTTTTGAATAGATTTAGGACGTCTTTATATACTTTCCAGAAAAAGTTGTCTGTGACTGTTGTGATTTTACCATTGAACCCTTTGTTACACTTTGAGAGCTTTACTTCATTATTGGAACAATAGACGGAGAATCTGTTACAAAACCAAGTTCAGTGTAATACAACTATACAAGCCCTTGGTGAGACATCGAGAGTACTATATCAAGCATGGTGTCTATATTTACAGACCTCAAAAGGTCTAGAAAACAACACAGGATAACAAGGCCAAGAAAATGAAACATGGAGAGGTTAAAAGAAACAAAACTTGCAGCTCTAGAAATGAGCAGACTGACCAGGTATAATAGAATAATGAATGAAACTGACAAATTAGATTACAGCAAATTGTACTTTACACTGAGGTCATCTAGCATGCAGAAAATTCCATAGACACCCAAAAGCAATAAAGGCTCAACACAAGGAAATAATGTTCATTCTCTGTTCAAAATGAATTCAATTTCAATTTATTTTCATTTTTATAGCACCAACTCACAACAAGGTTTGCTCAAGGCGCTTCACACAAGTAAGGTCTAACCTTACCAATCCCCAGAGCAAGAACACAGGCGACAAAGGTAAGGAAAAACACTCTCTGAGGAAGAAACCTCAAGCAGACCAGACTCAAAGGGGTGACCCTCTGCTTGGGCCATGCTACAGACATTAATTACAAAACAATTCACAAAACAAATATACAGGAAATGTTGCCGGTGCACAGGACAGGAGGGTTTCAGAAACCAACACCACGCACATCTCTAAAAAAGAATCAGGCATCAGAAAGACAACAAATACAGTATAATTTGTCAGCATTATGCAACAAGAAAAACAAGAAATACTAAGGTGATAGTCGGCCGCTAGCCCTAAGCTTCACTAAAAGACCCAGACTTTAGATAAAGTTTAAAGTTGAGGCCGCGGCACACTCCGTTTACTAATAAAATGAATTTAAAAGAGTAAAAAGCATTGTAACATACTATGCCAGTATGCTAGCCATACAAAAAGAAAAATAAGTGCATCTTAAGTCTGGACTTGAAAATCTCCACAGAATTTTGCTACATAAGGTTTGCCTTTGTCATGCCGATGTAATGGTTTATAAAAGCTGTTTGTGTCCATTGTTCTGGGTTCTGAAAAGAGCGGATCTCATCTGTGAGAGAAGTTCTCCAGGACCCAGGCCTGATTTTTTTCACTGTGACTTTGAATATATTTAAAAGTGCGGAATAGTTTGAATAGTTTGTAATTTGTGAGGGGCAGTGTTACAGAAAGAGCCGGGGGAAAATAACACCTCTGTACAGACAAATTAGGCAGTGGATAAGTGTTTGACATAATGTTGTACCTTGTACATTACAATCCATAAGCTTTTAGTAAAAGCCATTTCAAGGTCATCAAATCATAATACTCACTCACTGGTCATACACTTGTTGTTGTGTCTCACCCATATCCAGGCCAATACACTCTGAGTGCATGAGCCTGTTTATGAACCATTTAAGTGTGTATGGTGTACGTGCGTGTCAAATGATTTTTTTTTTCCCTCAACACAGACAAAATAATACGTTTGTCCGTGCTGCGATTCATCAGATAAACTCTTTGTCTCTCTGGCAGACGTCTGCTTTTAAAAAATTTTAAGATTTTTTTTTTTTTCTTTTTTCACCCTACACATTTTCTCACAGCAATAGCCTGGAAAGCTTATTTGCAGACTTGGCTATACAAGGTCAGTTTCAGTTTGTACAGGGGTCAAAAGTTAAAATTGCTCCAATTTTGTTAAAAAAGCAAATTATTGAGTTAGTCAGGTTTTAAAAAGTAAGTTTGCATCATGTGTCATGCTTAGTTCATATTACAGTGTATGTCACCTGTCATAGAATCCAATGGATGTTGACCTTGCGTGACCTTTACATTGGAGCCCAAACATTCAACACTGTCCAAACTATTCCATTTATTAATCCTATTAGCTCAACCATTAATTTGCAGCACTTTTTACCAAAATTGGAGCCTCTTTAACTTATGACCCTTGTACAAACTGAATTTGCCAGCAGCCGGTCTGCTCTGTGTCAGCCTGGTCCCTTCAGATCTCAGAAGCAAAGCAGTGCAGCATCTGGTTAGTACTTGGATGGGAGACCTCTTTGGAACACCAGCAGCTGTGTGTGTTTCTCCAATTAACACTGGAGTTGTGTCAGGAAGGGCATCCGGTGTAAAACCTGTGCCAAATACCAGTGCAGATCTGGCTGTATCCGCTGTGGTGACCTCGAACAAAAATGGGAGCGGCCGAATGGGCAACAACAACAAACTGAAATTGACCTTTGTCACCATTCTTAATGTTTTTACCCCCATAACTCCCCATAATTACCCCCATAATATTCAGTCATAGATAGTCCAAACAATACCTTTTTGGAATCTTTATGATCAGACCAGTAATGTGGTGTCATTTTTAATTTGATTGGAGCATTTTTAATTTTGACTCCTGTGTAATCTTAAATTGACCCCCACTTGGCTGCCTATTGATTCAAGTGGCCAGTTGTTTTTATCCAAAAGTGTAATGTCTAAGGTGTATTTGTGCTGAACCTGATGGTTGTATCACCATTTGAAGGATTGTTTCAGTTATGTGCTGCACAGTAATAAGCCAACAGAGCATGAACCAGCTGGTGTCTGTTAGCTTTATGACGCTGTCATCTACCTTCTGCAGCGAGTGCTCACCCACCTGGAGACCGGCGGGAGCGCTGTGACAGACATGTTCTTTGATTTCTCTAGCGCTTTCAGCACCATCACACCAGCGCTGCTGCAGGGGAAGCTGGAGGATGCAGATGTGTATGGACATCTTGCCGCCTGGACCATTGACTACCTCACTGACCGCCCGCAGTACGTGTGGATGCGCGGCTGTCAGTCTGAGGTGGTAAGGTGCAGCACCGGGGCCCCCCAGGGCACCTTCCTCTCGCCTTTCCTCTTCACCCGCTACACCTTGGACTTCACCTACAACACGGACAGCTGCCACCTCCATAAGTTCCCTGAAGACTCCGCCATTGTGAGTTGCGTGTCTGAAGGGAACGAGCTGGAGTACCGGTCGGTCATCACAGACTTCGTGGACTGGTGTGAGCGCAGCCACTTGTGTCTCAACACCAGTAAGATGAAGGAGATGGTGATCGACTTCAGGAGTAAACCACCACCTCACCCACCGGTGAACATCCAGGGGGAGGACATAAAGACCATGTACAGTTTCAAATATCTGGGTGTTCACCTCAACAGCAAACTGGACTGGACTCACAACACCGACGCCCTGTACAAAAAGGTCAAAGTTGCCTCCACCTCCTGAGGAGACTGAGATCCTTTGGAGTGAGCAGGCCTCTGCTTAAGACTTTCTACGACTCTGTTGTAGCCTCTGCTCTCCTCTGTGCTGTCATCTGTTGGGCCCCAGGCAGCACAGAGCGGGAGAGAAAGAGACTGAACAAGCTGGTCAGGAAGTCCAGCTCTGTCCTGGGCTGTCCTCTGGACTCTCTGGAGGAGGTGGCAGAGAGGAGGGTGTTAACCAAGTTCAAATCCATCATGAACAACTCCTCTCACACTCTGCACCAGACTGTAGTGGAGCTGAGCAGCTCGTTCAGTGACAGGCTGAGGCAACCTCAGTGCAAGAAGGAACGATACCACAGGTCATTCCTCCGTGCTGCTGTCAGGCTGTACAATAACACTGTGAAATAACCATATGCAAGAACATGTCCATAAATCACGTGCAATATTAATATGTCCACAAATCACGTGCAATAACAACTCATTACAAATCCCTGCACTAATGTCACCTTATCACATCTAAACTCCACATATTGTAAATAAGATGCTCCTATCTCTTTTTCAATCCCAATCATGTTTATATATATATATATATATATATGTATATATGTGTGTGTGCATATGTGTATGCATGTCCATGTCCATCTACCTGAGTACCGTCCTGAGTACCTTAAGTCTCTGGATGTTGTGGGACTGTCTTGGCTGACACGCCTCTGCAACATCGCGTGGCGATCGGGGACAGTGCCTCTGGATTGGCAGACATGGGTGGTGGTCCCTCTGTTTAAGAAGGGGGACCGGAGGGTGTGTACCAACTATAGGAACTGAGGAACTATAGGTCTGAGTGGTGTCCAAAAAATGAGGTGGGCTTCATAGATAATTGGCGAAGCTTCTGGGGAAAACCTGGTCTTGTTAGGAGAGACAGCATCCATCCCACTTTGGAAGGAGCAGCTCCATCCCGCCTAGGATCAAACTCTGGATATTGGCAACTCTGTTTTGAGAAATGTGAAGTTAGCGACACCAGCAACCATAGTCAATTGTCTTCCGGGGGCCAGAGCAGGCGACATCGAAGGAAATTTGAAACTGCTGGCTAAGGCTAAGCGTAAATTTGGTAAGATTGTAATTCACGTCGGCAGTAATGACACCCGGTTACGCCAATCGCAGGTCACTAAAATTAACATTGAATCGGTGTGTAACTTTGCAAAAACAATGTCGGACTCTGTAGTTTTCTCTGGGCCCCTCCCCAGTCGGACCGGGAGTGACATGTTTAGCCGCATGTTCTCCCTGAATTGCTGGCTGTCTGAGTGGTGTCCAAAAAATGAGGTGGGCTTCATAGATAATTGGCAAAGCTTCTGGGGAAAACCTGGTCTTGTTAGGAGAAACGGCATCCATCCCACTTTGGATGGAGCAGCTCTCATTTCTAGAAATCTGGCCAATTTTCTTAAATCCTCCAAACCGTGACTATCCAGGGTTGGGACCAGGAAGCAGAGTTGTAGTCTTACACACCTCTCTGCAGCTTCTCTCCCCCTGCCATCCCCTCATTACCCCAACCCCGTAGAGACGGTGCCTGCTCCCAGACCAATAAAAATCTATTTAAGCATAAAAATTCAAAAAGAAAAAATATAGCACCTTCAACTGCACCACAGACTAAAACAGTTAAATGTGGTCTATTAAACATTAGATCTCTCTCTTCTAAGTCCCTGTTAGTAAATGATATAATAATTGATCAACATATTGATTTATTCTGCCTTACAGAAACCTGGTTACAGCAGGATGAATGTTAGTTTAAATGAGTCAACACCCCCGAGTCACACTAACTGCCAGAATGCTCGTAGCACGGGCCGAGGCGGAGGATTAGCAGCAATCTTCCACTCCAGCTTATTAATTAATCAAAAACCCAGACAGAGCTTTAATTCATTTGAAAGCTTGTCTCCTAGTCTTGTCCATCCAAATTGGAAGTCCCAAAAACCAGTTTTATTTGTTGTTATCTATCGTCCACCTGGTCGTTACTGTGAGTTTCTCTGTGAATTTTCGGACCTTTGTCTGACTTAGTGCTTAGCTCAGATAAGATAATTATAGTGGGCGATTTTAACATCCACACAGATGCTGAGAATGACAGCCTCAACAATGCATTTAATCTATTGTTAGACTCGATTGGCTTTGCTCAAAATGTAAATGAGTCCACCCACCACTTTAATCATACCTTAGATCTTGTTCTGACTTATGGTATGGAAATTGAAGACTTAACAGTATTCCCTGAAAACCCCCTTCTGTCTGATCATTTCTTAATAACATTTACATTTACTCTGATGGACTACCCAGCAGTGGGGAATAAGTTTCATTACAGTAGAAGTCTTTCAGAAAGCGCTGTAACTAGGTTTAAGGATGATTCCTTCTTTATGTTCTCCAGTGCCATATACCAACACAGGGCAGAGTAGCTACCTAAACTCTGTGAGTGAGATAGATTATCTCGTCAATAGTTTTATGTCCTCATTGAGGACAACTTTGGATGCTGTAGCTCCTCTGAAAAAGAGAGCCTTAAATCAGAAGTGCCTGACTCCGTGGTATAACTCACAAACTCGCAGCTTAAAGCAGATAACCCGTAAGTTGGACAGGAAATGGCGTCTCACTAATTTAGAAGATCTTCACTTAGCCTGGAAAAAGAGTATGTTACTCTATAAAAAAGCCCTCCATAAAGTTAGGACATCTTACTACTCATCACTAATTGAAGAAAATAAGAACAACCCCAGGTTTCTTTTCAGCACTGTAGCCAGGCTGACAAAGAGAGTTCTATTGAGCCGAGTATTCCTTTAACTAGTAATGACTTCATGGCTTTCTTTGCTAATAAAATTTTAACTATTAGAGAAAAAATTACTCATAACCATCCCAAAGACATATCATTCTCTTTGGCTGCTTTCAGTGATGCCGGTATTTGGTTAGACTCTCTCTCCGATTGTTCTGTCTGTGTTATGTTCATTAGTTACTTCCTCCGAACCATCAACATGTCTATTAGACCCCATTCCTACCAGGCTGCTCAAGGAAGCCCTACCATTAATTAATGCTTCGTTCTTAAATATGATCAATCTTTCTTTATTAGTTGGCTATGTACCACAGGCTTTTAAGGTGGCAGTAATTAAACCATTACTTAAAAAGCCATCACTTGACCCAGCTATCTTAGCTAATTATAGGCCAATCTCCAACCTTCGTTTTCTCTCAAAAATTCTTGAAAGGGTAGTTGTAAAACAGCTAACTGATCATCTGCAGAGGAATGGTCTATTTGAAGAGTTTCAGTCAGGGTATAGAATTCATCATAGTACAGAAACAGCATTAGTGAAGGTTACAAATGATCTTCTTATGGCCTCAGACAGTGGACTCATCTCTGTGCTTGTTTCTGTTAGACCTCAGTGCTGCTTTTGATACTGTTGACCATAAAATTTATTACAGAGATTAGAGCATGCCATAGGTATTAAAGGCACTGCGCTGCGGTGGTTTGAATCATATTTATCTAATAGACTACAATTTGTTCATGTAAATGGGAAATCTTCTTCACAGACTAAGGTTAATTATGGAGTTCCGCAAGGTTCTGTGCTAGGACCAGTTTTATTCACTTTATACATGCTTCCCGTAGGCAGTATTATTAGACAGCATTGCTTAAATTTTCATTGTTACGCAGATGTTACTCAGCTTTATCTATCCATGAAGCCAGAGGACACACACCAATTAGCTAAACTGCAGGATTGTCTTACAGACATAAAGACATGGATGAGCTCTAATTTCTTGCTTTTAAACTCAGATAAAACTGAAGTTATTGTACTTGGCCCCACAAATCTTAGAAACATGGTGTCTAACCAGATCCTTACTCTGGATGGCATTACCCTGACCTCTAGTAATACTGTGAGAAATCTTGGAGTCATTTTTGATCAGGATATGTCATTCAATGCGCATATTAAACAAATATGTAGGACTGCTTTTTTGCATTTGCGCAATATCTCTAAAATTAGAAAGGTCTTGTCTCAGAGTGATCACGAAAAACTAATTCATGCATTTATTTCCTCTAGGCTGGACTATTGTAATTCATTATTATCAGGTTGTCCTAAAAGTTCCCTGAAAAACCTTCAGTTAATTCAAAATGCTGCAGCTAGAGTACTGACGGGGACTAGAAGGAGAGAGCATATCTCACCCATATTGGCCTCTCTTCATTGGCTTCCTGTTAATTAAAATTCTTCTTCTTACTTATAAAGTTTTGAATAATCAGGTACCATCTTATCTTAGGGACCTCATAGTACCATATCACCCTAATGGAGCGCTTCGCTCTCAGACTGTAGGCTTACTTGTAGTTCCTAGGGTTGATAAGAGTAGAATGGGAGGCAGAGCCTTCAGCTTTCAGGCTCCTCTCCTGTGGAACCAGCTCCCAATTCAGATCAGGGAGACAGACACCCTCTCTACTTTTAAGGTTAGGCTTAAAACTTTCCTTTTTGCTAAAGCTTATAGTTAGGGCTGGATCAGGTGACCCTGAACAATCCCTTTGTTATGCTGCTATAGACTTAGACTGCTGGGGGGTTCCCATGATGCACTGAGTGTTTCTTTCTCTTTTTGCTCTGTATGCACCACTCTGCATTTAATCATTAGTGATTGATCTCTGCTCCCCTCCACAGCATGTCTTTTTCCTGGTTCTCTCCCTCAGCCCCAACCAGTCCCAGCAGAAGACTGCCCCTCCCTGAGCCTGGCTCTGCTGGAGGTTTCTTCCTGTTAAAAGGGAGTTTTTCCTTCCCACTGTCGCCAAGTGCTTGCTCATAGGGGGTCGTTTTGACAGTTGGGGTTTTTCCGTAATTATTGTATGGCTTTGCCTTACAATATGAAGCGCCTTGGGGCAACTGTTTGTTGTGATTTGGCGCTATGTTAATAAAATTGATTTGATTTGAAATTGACTTGTGAATTTTCTGTGTACTAAAAGTAGGCTTTACAGGTTTTCTATGTCTACAACATTTTATTGAGTCTTAAAGTAAATAAATATGAAATTGGTCACTGGATCCTTAAACTCTGGACGTAATAAACTCTACATGGTGGAGCCTTGATCTCTGGACATAAATAGAAATAAACAAAACCTGTAGTTTTTGTCAAAAGCATTTCCTTTCAGACATTAATGGCATGAAAGTCTCTCCATACCTCTGAGCTGAACTCAGCCGGCTTCTGCACATCAGCATCAGTGTTATTCATAAAGAACGCAAGATGTCTCATTTTGGGAGGAAAAACACGTTTTAGTCGAGCAGTTTATTATTTGTATTACAGCGTTTGGAAACAGGTGTTGTTTGATTTAAAACGGTGATTCGCTTTGAAGGTATTAATTCCGGCTGGACTCGAACTTGACTCGGCAGAGAGCCGCGCAGTGTTTGGAGCTGTGCCAATGGAACGGAGGATGATTCTTGTTTCTTGCACGCAACAAGACAAGAATCCCAATTAGTGACTTTAATCCACACAAAAGTGACTCACGATTGACATTTTAAAATGGCTTTGAGCATGGTTAAGAAGCGGACTTGCCGCTTCTGAAAAGCAGCGATGCAGAGAACCAACGAAGCAGTGGGTCAGAGCACTGCTTCGTTGCTTCAAGAACAGCCGCTGCAGAAACGGTTGATTAGAGACCCACTGCAGGGTGTGTAATCAACGTAGAGAAATGATCATTTTCCCAACAAACACCCTCAAAAACAACAGCTGCTCTGAAGGATCAATAAGGGAATTGTTAAGCAAAAAGACTATTAATGTCGGTGGATCGAATCATTTTGTGCCATTTCTGGTTTGCAGCTTCGTCTACCATTGGTTTGTGGCTTTTTATCTTACAGAGTGGTTAATTAGAGCCGACCGCTTTTTATCACTGATTTGTACACTCAACAAAATATAAACGCAACACTTTTGGTTTTGCTCCCATTTTGTATGAGATGAACTCAAAGATCTCAAACTTTTTCCACATACACAATATCACCATTTCCCTCAAATATTGTTCATAAACCAGTCTAAATCTGTGATAGTGAGCACTTCTATTTTGCTGAGATGATCCATCCCACCTCACAGGTGTGCCATACCAAGATGCTGATTAGACACCATGATTAGTGCACAGGTGTGCCTTAGACTGCCCACAATAAAAGGCCACTCTGAAAGGTGCAGTTTTGTTTTATTGGGGGGGATACCAGTCAGTATCTGGTGTGACCACCATTTGCCTCATGCAGTGCAACACATCTCCTTCGCATAGAGTTGATCAGGTTGTCAATTGTGGCCTGTGGAATGTTGGTCCACTCCTCTTCAATGGCTGTGCGAAGTTGCTGGATATTGGCAGGAACTGGTACACGCTGTCGTATACGCCGGTCCAGAGCATCCCAAACATGCTCAATGGGTGATATGTCCGGTGAGTATGCCGGCCATGCAAGAACTGGGACATTTTCAGCTTCCAAGAATTGTGTACAGATCCTTGCAACATGGGGCCGTGCATTATCCTGCTGCAACATGAGGTGATGTTCTTGGATGTATGGCACAACAATGGGCCTCAGGATCTCGTCACGGTATCTCTGTGCATTCAAAATGCCATCAATAAAATGCACCATAACAGACGCCTGCCCATACCATAACCCCACCGCCACCATGGGCCACTCGATCCACAACATTGACATCAGAAAACCGCTCACCCACACGACGCCACACATGCTGTCTGCCATCTGCCCTGGACAGTGTGAACCGAGATTCATCCGTGAAGAGAACACCTCTCCAACGTGCCAAACGCCAGCCAATGTGAGCATTTGCCCACTCAAGTCGGTTACGACGACGAACTGGAGTCAGGTCGAAACCCCGATGAGGACGAGGAGCATGCAGATGAGCTTCCCTGAGACGGTTTCTGACAGTTTGTGCAGAAATTCTTTGGTTATGCAAATCGATTGTTTCAGCAGCTGTCCGAGTGGCTGGTCTCAGACGATCTTGGAGGTGAATATGCTGGATTTGGAGGTCCTGGGCTGGTGTGCTTACACGTGGTCTGCGGTTGTGAGGTTGGTTGGATGTACTGCCAAATTCTCTGAAACGCCTTTGGAGACGGCTTATGGTAGAGAAATGAACATTCAATACACGAGCAACAGCTCTGGTTGACATTCCTGCTGTCAGCATGCCAATTGCACGCTCCCTCAAATCTTGCGACATCTGTGGCATTGTGCTGTGTGATAAAACTGCACCTTTCAGAGTGGCCTTTTATTGTGGGCAGTCTAAGGCACACCTGTGCACTAATCATGGTGTCTAATCAGCATCTTGATATGGCACACCTGTGAGGTGGGATGGATTATCAGCAAAGGAGAAGTGCTCACTATCACAGATTTAGACTGGTTTGTGAACAATATTTGAGGGAAGTGGTGATATTGTGTATGTGGAAAAAGTTTTAGATCTTTGAGTTCATCTCATACAAAATGGGAGCAAAACCAAAAGTGTTGCATTTATATTTTTGTTGAGTGTATATATTACGGCTTTTTACAACAATGTTGTCCGGTTTGTGCCTTCGTCTACCATAAGAGCGAGGCTCGCTTGTATTAGATTTTTGGTTAAATATATTCCATTTTGCGATGCTTCACATAAATGAAGTGATCCTGATCAACACTCACTTTGAATGGGTTTTTGAGTAATCCTGTTAGAAACCAGCAATGACAAATTGTAACATCTTTCATGCTGTAATAAAAATAATTATGCAGCAACAATGTTTCATACACTTTTTTCAGAATATTATATTTAAAAAAAAAACACCCCCAAAATGCAGTTTATTATCAGTATAGTAATATTTGTAGAAATATTTTACATTTACATTTCATCATTTTCTTTAAAAAGTACCCTTGTTCAGTGTTTTCATGACTAATTGTGCAAACTATATTCAATGTACCTTATTAGAATGAAAACAGAATGAGAAACAAGAATTATTTGGTTTCCATTACTGCTGATATCACTCTGAACTGATGGAGTTCATTCTGTTAAATTCAATGCACATAAAAAACAAAAAAAAAAAATCGGTAAATGCAGTTAAAGTACATGGATGACACACACACACACACAAAGACAAACTGAAAACACATTTCCGTTGTGGTTCACTGAAGAATAATCAATACTTGTGGACATAATGGTGGCTAGAAAGTGACTAGTACATAGATTTTAAAATAGGAAAATTGTAAAATAAAATTAAGATGACAAATGACCGTGTATTTTGCAGATCATGTAGTTTTTAATATAGATTTTTACTTTTTCAAAACTTTGTGACAAGCGGGTTTTATTTTGAAAGGAATAGAACTCAAGTTGATGAGCGGAAACTTGACATCGTATTCAATGCTTTCTATGGAACATTTGCGGTGCTTGACCACGAGGAGGCAGCAAAGCATCCTTTACGTATTTGACAGAGCTGAGGCGCTTTTCCTCCTTCACTCACATGCACACATATACACACGCACGCACGCAAACACACCGTTATATTTGGGCTCTAATATACTAAAAATATTGACGTTTTCATCAAACCTCAGTTGATTCACATCATCCTGATGGGATTTCAACTCACAACCCACCAAATTATGTTATTTTTAAATGCCACATTTTGACAGCTTGTGAAAAATATTTAATTTGTTGTTCTGCAACATTAGAAGAAAATGATCCCAAATAAATATCAAATTTGATCTGATTTCTATTATTTAGCCAAGAAAAAGGACAAACACAGTGTGATCAATGAAAATATCAATCATGAGACACTACAGGTCAGCAATTAAGAGAGTCCAGAGGACAGAAGACGTCAGACTGTAGGACGGGTTTCCTCAATCGATGCTCCATTCTTCAAGGATTTTCACCAACAGAATGTCAGAGCTGTTTTTCCAGAATGATTTCTTCATCATTTCACCTCCAAGACATCAAGTCGCGATGTTTCGCCAAACGTCGCCGCTGCGCCTTCAGTGTCAGTATGTGAAGCACAGGGACAGTCATGTGAGAGTTCACGTTGATGGGTCACAAGATGCTTAGTTTGAGCAACACACCAAAAATAACACACTCAGGTGGTTCCTGTGGACACTAACGTCTTCTGCTTTCCACTGCTCCCATTAGGGGGCGCCACAGCAGATCATCCATTTCTGTCTCCCCCTGCCACCACATCCATAAACCTCCTCTTTGGCCTCCCTCGTCTCCTGTTGCCTGGTGGCTCCATCCTCAGCATCCTTCTTCCTATATACCCTGGGTCCCTCCTCTGCACATGTCCAAACCATCTCAATCTCACCTCTCTGACTTTCTTTCCAAACCATCCCACCTGAGCTGTCCCTCTGATACAGTAGTGTTCAGAATAATAGTAGTGCTATGTGACTAAAAAGATTCATCCAGGTTTTGAGTATATTTCTTATTGTTACATGGGAAACAAGGTACCAGTAGATTCTCACAAATCCAACAAGACCAAGCATTCATGATATGCACACTCTTAAGGCTATGAAATTGGGCTATTAGTAAAAAAAAAAAAAAAAAATAGAAAAGGGGGTGTTCACAATAATAGTAGCATCTGCTGTTGATGCTACAAACTCAAAACTATTATGTTCAAACTGCTTTTTTCTGTTTGAATCACTAAACTAGTATTTAGTTGTATAACCACAGTTTTTCATGATTTCTTCACATCTGCGAGGCATTAATTTTGTTGGTTTGCAACCAAGATTTTGCTGGTTTACTAGTGTGCTTGGGGTCATTGTCTTCTTGAAACACCCATTTCAAGGGCATGTCCTCTTCAGCATAAGGCAACATGACCTCTTCAAGTATTTTGACATATCCAAACTGATCCATGATACCTGGTATGCGATATATAGGCCCAACACCATAGTAGGAGAAACATGCACATCAGAGATACGGAATGTTCTGTGAAAATTATCTGAAAAAGAATTCAGAACGCGAAAAAGTTGAAAAAAAAAAACTGACACCACAAAAAAACTTTGATACAAGTGCATGAACTAAATACATCCTCCTGAAATTTTATTACATCTAATTTAGCTTATGTAAAGCCACTCTGAACTTTGGAAAGGATTTTGATCTTGAAAATTTTCTCCAAGATAAAAACTTGTGTTACTGAAAATTAGTGTTGGTGGTGGTTTGCGCTGTCTGAGTACAGTGCTCTAGTTTTGATTATTTTATCCTGATCACCAAGCTTTGGTCCTGGTTTCTGACCATTGATCTTTGAGTCATATCTTTGATGTAGATTGTTGATCGTTGTTTTATGAACTTCACCAAAGAGGTTAAGTTTTGATTGCCATTTCTGTCTTATGCTTGCTTTCATGGTGTAATCAAGACAAAAAACGAAACCAAATCAAGACATTGACTTTTGAGCAAAGGCAGGATTAGGACTAAATGAATTAGGATCAAAGATCAAGCATCAAAGCCATGACTTTGTCCTTGTCCAGATCAAGGGTGTTGTCCAGATGAAAAATATCAGGATTAAAGAGGATACTATGTCAGTCAGGATCAAAGCAATCAGGATTAAAGATCAAGTATAAAATGAAGGATCCACCCTTTGATCAGGATCATATGGGTCAGTATGAAAGGTGACAGTCATGATCCCGATCAAAAGAACCAGGAACAAAGGTCAAGCATCAAAGGCAGCATCTGCCCCTTGATCTGGATCAAATGACTCAATATCCAATAACAACAGCACCACCAGGATGAAAGATCAAGTACAAAAGGTAAGTGTCAAAGGTCAAAACCACGATCAGGGTCAAAGGGATCAGGATCCGCCCAGGATTTTGACCTGTACAAAAATTTAATTCCCTCTTCTATGATTTTATTACAGAGATTAGAGCATGCCATAGGTATTAAAGGCACTGCGCTGCGGTGGTTTGAATCATATTTATCTAATAGATTACAATTTGTTCATGTTAATGGGGAATCTTCTTCACAGACTAAGGATAATTATGGAGTTCCACAAGGTTCTGTGCTAGGACCAATTTTATTCACTTTATACATGCTTCCCTTAGGCAGTATTATTAGACAGCATTGCTTAAATTTTCATTGTTACGCAGATGATACCCAGCTTTATCTATCCATGAAGCCAGAGGACACACACCAATTAGTTAAACTGCAGGAATGTCTTACAGACATAAAGACATGGATGACCTCTAATTTCCTGCTTTTAAATTCAGATAAAACTGAAGTTATTGTACTTGGCCCCACAAATCTTAGAAACATGGTGTCTAACCAGATCCTTACTCTGGATGGCATTACCCTGACCTCTAGTAATACTGTGAGAAATCTTGGAGTCATTTTTGATCAGTATATGTCCTTCAATGCGCATATTAAGCAAATATGTAGGACTGCTTTTTTGCATTTGTGCAATATCTCTAAAATTAGAAAGGTCTTGTCTCAGAGTGATGCTGAAAAACTAATTCATGCATTTATTTCCTCTAGGCTGGACTATTGTAATTCATTATTATCAGGTTGTCCTAAAAGTTCCCTGAAAAGCCTTCAGTTAATTCAAAATGCTGTAGCTAGAGTACTGACGGGGACTAGAAGGAGAGAGCATATCTCACCCATATTGGCCTCTCTTCACTTGCCTTCCTGTTAATTCTAGAATAGAATTTAAAATTCTTCTTCTTACTTATAAGGTTTTGAATAATCAGGTCCCATCTTATCTTAGGGACCTCGTAGTACCATATCACCCCAATAGAGCGCTTTGCTCTCAGACTGCAGGCTTACTTGTAGTTCCTAGGGTTTTTAAGAGTAGAATGGGAGGCAGAGCCTTCAGCTTTCAGGCTCCTCTCCTGTGGAACCAGCTCCCAATTCAGATCAGGGAGACAGACACCCTCTCTACTTTTAAGATTAGGCTTAAAACTTTCCTTTTTGCTAAAGCTTATAGTTAGGGCTGGATCAGGTGACCCTGAACCATCCCTTAGTTATGCTGCTATAGACTTAGACTGCTGGGGGGTTCCCATGATGCACTGAGTGTTTCTTTCTCTTTTTGCTCTGTATGCACCACTCTGCATTTAATCATTAGTGATTGATCTCTGCTCCCCTCCACAGCATGTCTTTTTCCTGGTTCTCTCCCTCAGCCCCAACCAGTCCCAGCAGAAGACTGCCCCTCCCTGAGTCTGGTTCTGCTGGAGGTTTCTTCCTGTTAAAAGGGAGTTTTTCCTTCCCACTGTTGCCAAGTGCTTGCTCACAGGGGGTCGTTTTGACCGTTGGGGTTTTTCTGTAATTATTGTATGGCCTTGCCTTACAATATAAAGCACCTTGGGGCAACTGTTTGTTGTGATTTGGCGCTATATAAATAAAATTGATTGGATTTGATTTATGACCCTAAGTTTACCTCCTTACCAAATGTCTTTGAAGTCTGTTCATGACTTTTTGAGATGTGCTGCTAACCAACTAACTAACTAAGTGTCTCACTAACTAACTGAGTGATAAATGTGACCTCCTCTGCGGGGGTCAAACGCTGCACCATGAGGTGGACACCTGTAAACCTTTGTCTTCTTTTACTGGCATGTTGAATGTTTTTATTATTATTATTTTGGAAGAAGGTGTTTGTGAACTCCAGCAGCCGATCCTGATCCGGGGCCGGTCCGAGTTTCCAAAGTCAGACCTGGTGTTTGATCATCAGGACAGATGTTGTTGTTTTAGAACCCGTTTCCTTCCACAGTTCCTTCCCATCAGTTGTCACTGATTGCGCCTCGTTGCTCGTAACGGCGCTGAGTGATGGAGCAGCTCCTCGTAAACGCCCACCGCGGTTCCGGGTCACCGTCTGACAGGACGACTCCAGGCGTTTGGTTGCCTCATTGCCATGAATTTAAAGTTGTCCTCCTGTCAGTGGTGGCATGATAGACGGCAGGGCTACGTGACAGATGTCCGGAAAGCAAAGTCACATTAAATCAGATAAGTGAGGAGGGGGGGTGACATCATCCTGCACGCTGCCGACCAGCATCACTATAAAAACCAGATCAACCTCTTCAGACCTCAGATTGTTACTGAACGTAAGGTAAGCGGCTGCACAGTCTCTGCAGGAACACACGTCTTCACTTTCTTAGTTTGTGGAATTATTTCACATTAGGATGTTTATGGTTATTTTATAGCTGAAGTTTTAGATGTTTGTTGTGATGTATTTGTGTGATTTTGTCTCCCTGCTGCAGATCAGCTCCTTCCGTCCCTGCGGTTCCCGAACCGGTTCTTGGAACGACTCGTTGTCAGGATGCTGGCCGCCGTGCGGCACTCTGTCCTGATGAGCCGCTGGCTCCCCGCCACTCTGGCTCTGCTCCTCCTCCTCCTCTCCTGCAGCTTCAGCAGCGCTCACAGCACCACAGTCGAGCACAACTTCCACATCGTGCACAACGTCGACAACAGAAGTAAGACCTTTAACCACACTAGTCGAATTTTAGAAATCACTACAAACTTCCTACATTATTCATAAAATTTATCATATATTGACTATAACTTTTATTCATACTTTGTTTTTGGAGATTAATTTATATAAATTTATGTTTACATCGGAAAGTTCACTTCCTAAGACATTTATTTTTTCCTACAACTACTTAATGATTTTATCTACAGGTTGATTTGTATGACAGATTTATATATTTGGTGTTTTAATTTTAAATTACTCTGATGGGCATTATTTTCTTTATTTTTATTTTCAAGAGCAATTTGGATGTTACTGGCTTAAAGTGCCACATCAATACATTTATTATTGCCTGTTTGAATGTACATACAAAAACAAAAAATTAAGTATATTTTAAAAAGAAACAACCAAAGTAATTTTCATTTAGCCCCCCCAAAAAACAAAAACAAATCTGTTATTATACCTTTTTGTGTCATATTTTTTATTCATAATTGACATATATAAGAATAACAACTAGCAAAAACATAGCAAAAATGTGTAAGTAATTATTTCTCATGATTGAATTTCAGTTCAAGGTTTTAAGAGTCAGTTTTCCGTGTTATTTACTCTTCACTGACTGCACCGATTTTTATAGTTCATCAAAACACTGCAATAATGAGTTCTGTCAGTTAATGAGCAATAATATTTACCAAATACTGATAAAAGCCTATAATTATATAATTAATTAGCTTATAAACAAGGAATAATCTATAATATACAACTACATAGTTAAAGGGGTCATTTTTATAACTTATTCTTCAAGTAACTACATCAGCAGGTGTGTTAAACGCTGATACATCATCAAAAATAATAGAGTCCCTGAGGTGATACATCTTAAAAACGATGTCTCTATAAGAAATGATCTGTTTCTGCAACTGTCACTTTAATTGGGAAGAATCTGCTGCATGCCACACCCCCTTTCTAGAGGGAGGGAGGGAGGGAGAGCTCGATGCAATGGCTTAACAGCCAGTCTTTACTGTAAACTGATTCAGTGTATCTCCTCCTATCATCTCAGTGGGCGTCTCAGAGTGTAACATATGTCACAGTAGTCTAAAACCAGGCGTCAAGGGTTTCAGGTTTGTGTGCATCAGCAGAATCTCTACGTGGACAGATTGAGGATGTTTTAATGTAACCCAAACCATATTTAAGATAAAAATGCAATTTTGCACAATATTACAACTTCACAAAGCCACCACCCCCCCCAAAAAAAATAAAAACTAGACAAATTAATTAATTTGTAATTAATTAATCTCATAAGTCTGACAGATGGTCATTTAGTGCTCGGCATTACGTCAACATCTTTTACTGTTATTTGGAACAAGAGTAGAATCGCATAACAATTCAAACAACAGTTCAGCTCTGAAATTGTAAACCGTGAAAAAAACAAACATCTGAAGTGAACTTTGAACCATTAAACTAATTCTTGCAGGAAAAACTGTCTCGCTGTGGGGAAACGTTGTGCAGCATGATTGACTGTGATAATCACCTTGCATTCTTTTGGTGCTCTTGTGCGGCCCGCAGGTCCAGAGATCGACCCGTTCTGGTACGTGGGTCGCGGGGTCAGACCCATTGGCCGCTTTGGGAAGAGGAGTGACGGTGCCGCGGTGCAGCCAGTTGTCCGGACGCTAGAGCTCCTCCTCAACAGCCTCAGGAACAAGGAGAACCTCGAGAAGGTGCTGGATGGGGAGGACAGGGATTGGTTACCATGACAACAAGCTCTCATCCAGCCAAACCTTAAAGTCTTATTTTTTATCTTGACAAAAGTTGTTCATTTTTATTCTTCTTATTCTTAAATTCTTGTTTTTCTCTTTGCTGTCTGTCATCAAGAACATGATTCAAGTACATGTACATTAAAAAGTCTATATATTGAATAATAAATGATAATATTATGAGTAGTTTGGTATTTGTTTTGTATTTGTAGTTCTTTGTTCACATTACAGGCTTTAAAGTGACACTACATTAAATTTACATCCTGACAAAAAGCAACTGTAAACGAAACTTCTGCAGACATTTACACCTTTTTATTGTTTTAGAACATCATCAACACATTTATGCTTCTTAAAGAAATAATTTTAAAAATTGTTTTCTTAAATCTCAAAGAGAAAACAAATGTTTAAAACACATTCTGAATGAAATACAAATATGGAACAAAAAAGAAAATAATAAATAGTCACCACCTCAAGTCAGTATTTTGTTTGTGATCTTTTTGGATCCTTTCTTTGCTCCTGGAACTCATCTGTGAACAAACACAAAAATGTGGTTGAAAACATGAGCAGTGATGGCAGCAAAGCGTCGTATTTTACAGGGTCACAGATACAGCTCACATCTGTAATGAACAAAGTCAGATCTGCAAATAAATAAAAATAAAAAAAATTCCAGGTCAATTCAGAGATGTAATGTGAATGTAACAAATGTAGCTCAAATTATACAAACACATTCAAAAGGAGAAATATTTTGTTCAAACTACTCAAACAAAATTGGATCTGAATTGTGATTTGAGCCACTTCAGCCTCAATGTGAACATAATACATAAAAAAAACCCTGATTTGAGCCACTTCAACCTATAATGTGAATATAATCCATTTTCAAAGAGGAAACAACTGCTTAAGGTTTGGACATTTTATTAATTTGATACATTTTAAAATTAAAATTACTGCAGCACAGAGAAACTTTTGCTTGTTTACATTTTTCCATCAGGTTATGTGACCATCACAAACAAGGTCATAGAGAACTGACTCAAACCAAACTGGTTTTCAGTGTCACAGTGTCTTTTGAAGTCACGACATTTACACAAAGACGACACGTTGTAGTACATCCATCATTTCACACGGACATGGATTTTCTTCTTTGCGTGGACCCGTGTGACTGTGCTTCTCATTTTTACATAAAACCACAAACATGCTTTTGTACATCGACACCTCTGAGGACAAGATCAACAGACCAACTGCATCCATGCGCAAAAACCCACAAAAGGGAAAATGAAAAGGTCAAAAGGTCACAAACAGAACAAGCCAAGCAAAATGGGTCAATTAGAAAAAAGGTAGAAACCAAGACATCAACACAGTCCAAAATCCAGACCCATCACAGGAAAACCAGAGTATCTTAGTAGGTTTACCACCAGTTTACCATCAGTTTAGAATGTTTAATGATCATTTATTTATATTATTGGATTAGAACCTGGTTTATATCAACTTAAAAACACTTTAAACCTCTGTATTTGATTTATATGAACTAAAAACAAATTACAATCAGTTTTTCCCAAATTGAATCAGATTCAAGGAAGTTTAAGATGTTTTACTTTTGGTTTAAAGTCAGTGGAAATGAGATACATGGTTTAAAATACAGTAAAATACATTCAAAAATGTTAAATCCTTGGTGCAAAACCATATAAATGTGATTATCTCTGATTTACACAGATTGACATTTTAAATCTTGTTTTTGGTTTTGAGACATTTACAACAAAATAGCATCTAGACAACAACAAAATACCCATTTAAAGCACATTTACGACATTTTAAACCGGTTTGATTTCAGTGCAAAACAGCTGAAAACCAGATGAACTCTTTTTTTCCATATTAACAAATTTCAATGTTTTACAGCCATTTAAAACCAATTAAGATCTCTTATTAAACTGGTTTAAAGCAGCTGAATAGCACTTCATAACCAGACTGTGGTTACCGAGTGCTATTCAGGTGGCTTTAAACCAAAAATTCAGGTGGCTTTAAGTTGTTGTCAACAACTTAAAGCCACCTGAATTTTGCTTCTAATTTAATCCCATTAAAGAGAGAATATAAGAATGTCATGTTGATTTAGAGCCATTAAAATAAATTTTTTATACATTTTATCACCAGTTTAAAGTTAGACACAGTAGGGTGTAAAAAAAGGACACCACATTTAAGGCTGTTCAAAAACATTTTCTAATAACACATTTATATCAGTTTTAAAAATTTGTAATGTTAGAACGGAGCTGTTTACAGCCAGTAAATCATACTTGATTTAAACTCATTTTGAAACAGTTTTGAAGTGGCTTTAACAAACTTTAAACCAATCTCCTTCACAGAACAGTTAAGACAAAACAAAAGCCAATGGAATCAGATTAAAAATGATTTAAGTCATTTAAAAGCAGATTTAGAGCCACTGAAGCCCAATAAAAATAAGATCTCTGGTTTTAGATTAATATAATGCACATTCAAAGATTGTTTAAAAGCCATTTAACCTATTTTATCTCCAGTTACAAATGTTTTATTATGTCTGATCTGGATAGATTAAGTCTATTTTAGTTTGTTTGTGATGATTTACAGGTGGATCAATAAAAAAATACCATGTTTGGTTGAAACAGTTAAAAACATATTTTAAATAGTTTCAAAATACGATAAACCAATTGTACACTGGCATACAACAGGTTAAAAGCAATTTAGCCCATTTGATCTCCAGTTAGAAATGTTTTATCGGATATCTCCAGAGATTAAATCAATTTTAAGATTTTAATTTTAAGATTTTTTTAGTAGAGACGTGTTAGTGATGATTTAGAAGTGGGTTCATGGAAAATAACATTTGGTTTAAACAATTTAAAACAGGTAAACACATAAACCAGTCTAATGGTGGTGTACAACAGTTTAAAATCATTTCTACCTATTTTATGTCCAGTTCAGTTGGAAATGTTTTATCGCGGATCTCAAGAACTTAAATCCATTTAAAGAGATTTTAGTTAAGATATGTTACACTCGTCACCAGCATCTTCATTTAATTTACAGTTCTATGTATTTTCAGTAATTCTGCATAAAAACGTTCAGTAAGTACAAAAATAAATATGATTTCATGGCATTTCTTTTATATACATAACTCATCAGATTATATTGTGAACGCAACACAAACTGTGTGACTGTAAATGGAAAATAAGAAAATAGCTTTTGTAAAAAAATAAAAGGCCACAAAGGTCAAAACAATGAGAACAATGAGAATGAGTGGAAAAGGAGAATACTGCACAGAAGAAAGCAGCTTGTAAATGACGAGAAGGCCAGAAAGAAGACTGACATTGTTCAGGTTCATTTTAACCAAGTACCATGACATGTTCAGATGTTCCTAAATGTGTTTTGCAGTTTTTAACTTTGTCAGATCAGATGCAAGGCACAAACAGTTTAACTAAACAACCGTATGCAGGACGGCACACGCGCCTGATGTTTTGCGTCATTCATTCTTTGTGCGAGTTATCAATGCCACGCGGCAGTAAGCTGCAATACTCACACTGTCCACAGGGGAAGTATAACCAGTGGAACAGCAAAATATAGGATTTCTTTTGGCTTCTTTTGTTTTTGGTTGGGGGCAAGTTTTACACCAGATGCCCTTTCTGACTCAGTTCCTGATGTACGGACACGGACCCTGGGACACGGGTGGTCTTCAACTGCGGATCTTCTTGCTGGGTGGCGGGTGTGCTAACTGCTCGTGCCTCTGATTACTGTCCACACCAGCTCGGTTATAGTTCAGTAACACCTGTGAAATTCAGTGATTATCAATCCAGCTAGAACAACAACAAAACTAAAACATTAACACGGTTTGACAGGAAACTGTTCCTTTGTACATGCAGACCTACAGTGAAAAATATGTTAGAAGAGCTGAAGTGAGATGAACGAGATCAAGAAGATAATTAGCCAGAAATGATTGGTGCTAATCTGGCATTTGGCGGATAAATCTGCAGCCACCACAAGACTAGCGTAAACAAATTGACGTGTTTTGTGTGAGGTTGCAAAGTGAAAAATGTTTGTGTCTCACAGATGACATTTATTCTCGTCTCAAATTCTTTTTTAAAGTATTCAATTGGGGGGAAAAGTAAAAAGGATTAAATGTTTCTGAAGATAAGTGTGCTTTATTACTATCAATCGACAAAAATATTCTGTCTCCGATACTCTGAGCAGCGACACACTTCATCTGGCAAAGTGTTTTCATTTGCTGGAAGAAAACAATAACAATGAAAAATGGATCACGATGAAAAATTTGCCAAACCTGCTGTAACTGGAAGTTTTGAACCAGTCCAAATATAATCCAACAAGACGCATGTACGCACATACACACAACAGTGCCGCTTGGATGAAATATGCAGCTGTCTTCAAAATTAAACATTTCTTTTTTGGGGGAAGCAAGACATTTGGTTGAAATGGAACAATAACCACCAACCTCACAAAGAGGACGAACATCTGTAAAAACAGATTAATAAAAAAAGTTCTGCAGGGGCTAAAATTCTTCTCATCTGGAGTCAGAAGAAGATGCATTAAAAAACACGTCTCGGCCTGTTTTCGTGCACCGAATCACAGCAAGTTGCACATGAATTCTCCACGTCGTCATTGCACATTAAGTCACAATACTGATGCAAAGAGTAAGAAAAAGGAAATAAGTCTTTCTGTACAAACAAGATTTTCTCAGTCGGGCCATGGAGAGTTTTTGCAGATTTTAAGGCAGAGACGCTGACTGCTGAGTCATCCTGACTTGACTTGTGTTCATGACAACCGTGTTTGTCTGCAGCGGCATTGGACTGATGGAGGACTGGGTTGAGATGATGGGGACAAACAGGCAACGTGTTGGTCCATTCTTGACCTGGAGCTGGATGTTGATGCTTGGTCAAGGCACTGGATGAGAAATGCCCGTGTCCCCGGGACTCTAAAGAGGCCCTGAGGAACTCCATGCTGCCCACTGTCACTGTGGCCGAAACACTTTCAGCTGCTGCTCTGACTCCAACTTATCTGAAACACAAAGACCACAGCAAGGAAATAAATCCTTGAAACAAACAAAGTGACAAACAAACCAACAAACTAAGTGTGGTGTTTAGTTTTTTTACAAAGAGATGGTTAAGTGCACAGCTGAAAATAATAGTAACATTGAGTGTAAACTGAGCTTCATTTTCCAGTTTATCAAAAATGTTTTAACACAAGTAATTTGGAAGGTTAGGGCCCGGTCCCACTGGAGAGAGGATTAATTGCGCATGAATTGAGTATACAAATTACGGGCGTTTGTTGTCGTCCGCAACAAAAATGGCCAAAAATGACAAATGTCCCAGTATGAATTACGGATATACTAATAATATATAGCGAATATATGATGAACAATCACAGTTGTATAACGCATGTAGTGAGGAAACGGATCCGACACATTGCGATTATCACGGCAGTATTACGGGTGTATTATAAATGCATCACACACGTGTTTGCGCGTGCACGGCATCTGCATTGCGGTCATAAAACAAGCGCACTCGCTCCTTTCGGCATCACTATTCACACCAACAATACAGCCTCTGGAGCATTTGCTGGACTTGGACAAGTTGATTGGAGTAAAGAAGCAGTGAACAGGGCGAGTGGTGACGTCAGCGGATCGCACCAGAGCGCAGCTCGTCTGAACGATTATAACAAGAAGTTAAATCTGTTATAAACATAAGAATAAATACTGTAACAGCTGCAGACAAGAAGGAAAAAACACACAACTGTTTTATCAAGCCTTGACAATGTAAAGAAGTCAAATAATTACCTTTCTGCAGCTTGTTGCACGTGCGCGCGAATGGCCCAGCTGCAGGTTCCTGTGATTCAGGAGGAGATTAGAGCCGTTTTCAACAGCCAATTTGCACAATAAATTGATTAATCTGCCACAAAATAATTATTTTATATATGCAGCATCCAGCACAGAGTGCGTGCCAGCCAGTAGAACAAAGAATGGTATCCAGCTGTGAACACAACGGATCTGATTTGCATCCGCCGCAAATCAGATGCAAAGCAGACGTAATAAAAATGCTTTATTCATGACCAATCAGTCGCTACAACTTATTTTAGTCCGTGATGTGGTGATGATGGGCACGCAAAATATCCATTTTACACACTGTCCCAGTCCGCTGCCAAGCCGCAAATCCCTGTCAGTTGTGGATATCAGCAGATGACGGCGAATATACAGCGCATAGATTGAGTATGTATGGAGTATGTAAGGCAGATGTCATTTGCAGCCAAAATTTTGTGCAGCTCAAAAATCCTGGTAATGGAAAAACGTGCCTCTGCAGATAACTGCAGACGTGTGCGGGTGTCAGCCGACTCATACAAGCATAAATAAATCATATTTGATTTATCCAAAACAAATCAGTACAGTTAGACGGCTCATCCTCCACACCCTTCACCATCTTGAGCAGAGTGAAGCAAGGGTGTGTCCTTGCGCCCACACTCTGTGGCATCTTCTTCTCTCTGTTGCTGTAATATGCCTTCAGTGGATCAGATGATAAAGTCTTTCTCCCCACACGATCAGACCGCAAGCTATTTAATCTATTCTAACTGAAGACCCGTAAAGTGACGTTGAGAGAGATGCTGTTTGCCGACGATGCTCCTCTGACTCCCCAAACACAGGCAGGACTCCAGAGCCTGCAAGGAATTTGCTCTCACCTTCATCCTAAACAAGATTAAGGTGATGGGGCAGGATGTTAGCAAGACACCCAACATCACCATTGACGACTACACCCTGAAAGTCATCAAGGAATTCACGTACCTCGGCTTGACAACCTCCAACATCCTGTCCCTCGAGGCTGAGATTGGCAAACGCATCAACAAGGTCACATCCACCCTGGCAAATCTGTCCACGAGAGTATGGGAGAACAAGCTCACTACAAACACCAGGATCTCTGTGTACAGCGCTTGCGTGTTGAGCACCTTACTGTACGGCAGCCAAACCTGCACAGTGTACACAAGACAAGAGCCTTGCCTCAACAGCTTCCACCTTTGGTGCCTGCAGCACATTCTGAGTATATCTTGGCAGGATCAAGGACCGAACAGAGAGGTACTTTGACGGGCAAACATTCCAAGCATGTTTCTACTCCTGTCCCAGCGACGCCTAAGCTGGTTCGGCCATGTTCACCGCATGGAGGACGGACACCTTCCGCAAGACGTCCTTCCTGTACGGTGAATTCACATCAGACTCCAGACCAGTTGGCTGTCCAATGTTGCGATATAAGGGACGTTTGCAAGAGGGACATGAAGGCTGTCGGAATCAGCCCAAATACATGGGAGGCCAGTGCAGACAATCACAGCAACGTGATGATTTTATACCCTAAAAAAAGGACCAAAACAAAAAATAACATGACCTTGAGTTTCATGTCCTATATTATCAAAGATGTTCTGGAGCAAGTGACTTGGAAATTTAGGTATATTTGCTATGGGGTAACAGTTTTCTTTTTCCTATGTACCCCAGAAGAAAGGACCCAAATAAAAAGCTTCATCTTCATGTCTTAATTTATGACAGATAATTTAACATGAGTGATTAGGAAAGTTAAGCACAACCCCTGGCAAAAATTATGGAATCACCGGCCTTGGAGGATGTTCATTCAGTTGTTTAATTTTGTAGAAAAAAAGCAGATCACAGACATGACACAAAACTAAAGTCATTTCAAATGGCAACTTTCTGGCTTTAAGAAACACTATAAGAAATCAGGAAAAATAATTGTGGCAGTCAGTAATGGTTACTTTTTTAGACCAAGCAGAGGGAAAAAAATATGGAATCACTCAATTCTGAGGAATAAATTATGGAATCACCCTGTAAATTTTCATCCCCAAAACTAACACCTGCATCAAAGCAGATCTGCTTGTTAGTTTGCATCTAAAAAGGAGTGATCACACCTTGGAGAGCTGTTGCACCAAGTGGACTGACATGAACCATGGCTCCAACACGAGAGATGTCAATTGAAACAAAGGAGAGGACTATCAAACTCTTTAAAGAGGGTAAATCATCACGCAATGTTGCAAAAGATGTTGGTTGTTCACAGTCAGCTGTGTCTAAACTCTGGACCAAATACAAACAACATGGGAAGGTTGTTAAAGGCAAACATACTGGTAGACCAAGGAAGACATCAAAGCATCAAGACAGAAAACTTAAAGCAATATGTCTCAAAAATCGAAAATGCACAACAAAACAAATGAGGAACGAATGGGAGGAAACTGGAGTCAACATCTGTGACCGAACTGTAAGAAACCGCCTAAAGGAAATGGGATTTACATACAGAAAAGCTAAACAAAAGCCATCATTAACACCTAAACAGAAAAAAACAACATTACAATGGGCTAAGGAAAAACAAGTTTACGTTGATATTTTGGACACTTTTCTTATCCCATCAATTGAAAGGATGTTTGGGGATGATGAAATTATTTTTCAAGATGATAATGCATCTTGCCATAGAGCAAAAACTGTGAAAACATTCCTTGCAAAAAGACACACAGGGTCAATGTCATGGCCTGCAAATAGTCCAGATCGTAATCCAATTGAAAATCTTTGGTGGAAGTTGAAGAAAATGGTCCATGACAAGGCTCCAACCTGCAAAGCTGATCTGGCAACAGCAATCAGAGAAAGTTGGAGCCAGATTGATGAAGAGTACTGTTTGTCACTCATTAAGTCCATGACTCAGAGACTGCAAGCTGTTATAAAAGCCAGAGGTGGTGCAACAAAATACTAGTCATGTGTTGGAGCGTTCTTTTGTTTTTCATGATTCCATAATTTTTTCCTCAGAATTGAGTGATTCCATATTTTTCTCTGCTTGGTCTAAAAAAGTAACCGTTACTGACTGCCACAATTTTTTTTTCCTGATTTCTTATAGTGTTTCTCAAAGCCAGAAAGTTACCATTTGAAATGACTTTAGTTTTGTGTCATGTCTGTGATCTGCTTTTTTTCTACAAAATTAAACAACTGAATGAACATCCTCCGAGGCCGGTGATTCCATAATTTTTGCCAGGGGTTGTACATGTACTGTGTGAAAATAGTTTTTGCTTTTAATTATGTACCCCCCAAAAAAGATTTAAATAAAAAACATGACCTTGAGCTTCATGCCCTAATTTATCAAAGATAATTTAACATGAGTGATGTGTAAAGTTAAGTATATTTTCTATGGGGTAATGGTTTTCTTTTTCCAATGTATGTATCCCAGAGAAAAAGCACTTCAACAAAAAGCAACATGACCTTGAGCTTCGAGTCCAAATTGATCAAAAATGTTTTAACATGAGTGATTTGGAAAGTGAAGCTTGTTTGCTCAGTGCAGAAAAATAGCTAAATATACGGCAAATACATGCATCTTCAACCACTTATCCAGGAACGGGTTGTGGGACAGCAAATGTTATTGGCAAAAAAGAAAGAAAACAGCAGACTTTGAGCTTCAAAAGTGTACTAATTTATGAAAGAACCTGAACCTGAATGTTTGCAGAAGAATAACTAGGTTATTTTTAAAGGATAAAGTGGTGCCTTTGATAAACAGGTAAAATCTGAGGACAGGCTTCCAGTTATAAATTTTTAGCAGATGATGTACTGAAAGGACGCCATTGCTGGAATCAATGAGTACACGCGTCGGTCATTGATCCTGTCCCTATTGTCTGATCCACGTTAAAAAAGCCGCCTTGAATTATGGCTAATGCAAGGATGGGGGGTGGGGGGGGGGGGGGGGGGGGGGGAGACAAAAAGCAAATAAAGACAGCCTGAAGAGAAAAAGGCTATTCAGTGAGATGAAAAGGAAGCGACTTCTTGTTGGTTGCTAACAGCCTTGTCCCGCGCTTTTGCTTCTCCGTGTTTCCATTTGGTCGCTTTACGTCTAATGGAGCCTTTCACATCCTTCATCCTTTTCCAAACAGATGTATTCAGTTTTACATCCATTCACAAACCAACCTCTTCTTTCAGGACAAAGCCCAAACCTAAAGGTCAACAAATGACCCCTCGTCTCGGTCTGTATTCTGTCTCCACCGCGTGGTGTGACTCATGTTCCTTTATCAGCGTCACTCCAAGTGATGCATCAGATTCATAAATGCGACTGCAACACGTTTGTAATCAGCGTCTAAGTCCTAATGTAATAGAAACAATGCGAACGGGATGATCAGAACCAACATCGGACTCTCCAAGTCACAAAACCAGCTACAAACTGGTGCATGATGGGAAACGATGTAAACGCACCATCCTGAGTGCGTTTTTCCTCAACACATGTCCATTCATTGTGACAATGACATAATGGGAGGGGAAAAAATTAGGACCAAAAAAACATCATCACCAACAACAACCATAACACCACCAACAACAACAACAAACCATAACACCACCAACAACTATAACACCACCAACATCACCAACAAACTATAAGACCACCACCAACTATAACACCAACAACAACAGCAACTATAACACCACCAACAACCATAACACCACCAATAACAACCATAACACCACCAACAACTATAACACCAACAACAACAACAAACGATAACACCAATAACAACCATAACACCACCAACAACAACAAATGATAACACCAATAACAACCATAACACCACCAACAACAACAAACCATAACACCACCAACATCACCAACAAACTATAACACCAATAACAACAATAACATCACCAACAACTATAACAACGACAACAACAACATTGGTGGTGGTGGTATGGTTGTTGTTATAGTTGGTGGTGGTGTTATGGTTGTCGTTGGTCGTGCTATGGTTGTTGTTGGTGGTGTTATAGTTGTTGTTGGTATTATGGTTGTTGTTGGTGTTATACAGTGAGGAAAATAACTATTTGAACACCCTGCGATTTTGCAGGTTTTCCCACTTAGAAATCATGGAGGGGTCTGAAATTTTCCTCTTAGGTGCATGTCCACTGTGAGAGACATAATCTTAAAAAAAAAAATAAATAATAAAAATCCGGAAATCACAATGTATGATTTTTTTTATAATTTATTTGTATGTTACTGCTGCAAATAAGTATTTGAACACCTGTGAAAATCAATGTTAATATTTGGTACAGTAGCCTTTGTTTGCAATTACAGAGGTCAAACATTTCCTGTAGTTTTTCACCAGGTTTGCACACACTGCAGCAGGGATTTTGGTCCACTCCTCCATACAGATCTTCTCTTGCAATACATGACCCCATCCATCCTCCCTTCAATACGGTGCAGTCATCCTGTCCTTCCTTCTTTATATTCTCTAATGCCATATACCAACACAGTGCAGAGTAGCTACCTAAACTCTGTAAGTGAGATAGAGTATCTCGTCAATAGTTTTACATCCTCACTGAAGACAACTTTGGATGCTGTAGCTCCTCTGAAAAAGAGAGCTTTAAATCAGAAGTGCCTGACTCCGTGGTATAACTCACAAACTCGCAGCTTAAAGCAGATAACCCGTAAGTTGAAGAGGAAATGGCGTCTCACTAATTTAGAAGATCTTCACTTAGCCTGGAAAAAGAGTCTGTTGCTCTATAAAAAAAAGCCCTCCGTAAAGCTAGGACATCTTACTACTCATCACTAATTGAAGAAAATAAGAACAACCCCAGGTTTCTTTTCAGCACTGTAACCAGGCTGACAAAGAGTCAGCGCTCTATTGAGCCGAGTATTCCTTTAACTTTAACTAGTAATGACTTCATGACTTTCTTTGCTAATAAAATTTTAACTATTAGAG
Source organism: Thalassophryne amazonica (assembly GCF_902500255.1). Classification (NCBI taxonomy): domain Eukaryota; kingdom Metazoa; phylum Chordata; class Actinopteri; order Batrachoidiformes; family Batrachoididae; genus Thalassophryne; species Thalassophryne amazonica. The sequence continues at coordinate 7,016,856 of NC_047103.1, forward strand.
AAAAAATTACTCATAACCATCCCAAAGATGTATCGTTATCTTTGGCTGCTTTCAGTGATGCCGGTATTTGGTTAGACTCTTTCTCTCAGATTGTTCTGTCTGAGTTATTTTCATTAGTTACTTCATCCAAACCATCAACATGTCTATTAGACCCCATTCCTACCAGGCTGCTCAAGGAAGCCCTACCATTAATTAATGCTTCGATCTTAAATGTGATAAATCTATCTTTATTAGTTGGCTATGTACCACAGGCTTTTAAGGTGGCAGTAATTAAACCATTACTTAAAAAGCCATCACTTGACCCAGCTATCTTAGCTAATTATAGGCCAATCTCCAACCTTCCTTTTCTCTCAAAAATTCTTGAAAGGGTAGTTGTAAAACAGCTAACTGATCATCTGCAGAGGAATGGTCTATTTGAAGAGTTTCAGTCAGGTTTTAGAATTCATCATAGTACAGAAACAGCATTAGTGAAGGTTACAAATGATCTTCTTATGGCCTCAGACAGTGGACTTATCTCTGTGCTTGTTCTGTTAGACCTCAGTGCTGCTTTTGATACTGTTGACCATAAAATTTTATTACAGAGATTAGAGCATGCCATAGGTATTAAAGGCACTGCGCTGCGGTGGTTTGAATCATATTTATCTAATAGATTACAATTTGTTCATGTACACTCAACAAAAATATAAACGCAACACTTTTGGTTTTGCTCCCATTTTGTATGAGATGAACTCAAAGATCTAAAACTTTTTCCACATACACAATATCACCATTTCCCTCAAATATTGTTCACAAACCAGTCTAAATCTGTGATAGTGAGCACTTCTCCTTTGCAGAGATAATCCATCCCATCTCACAGGTGTGCCATATCAAGATGCTGATTAGACACCATGATTAGTGCACAGGTGTGCCTTAGACTGCCCACAATAAAAGGCCACTCTGAAAGGTGCAGTTTTATCACACAGCACAATGCCACAGATGTCACAAGATTTGAGGGAGCGTGAAATTGGCATGCTGACAGCAGGAATGTCAACCAGAGCTGTTGCTCGTGTATTGAATGTTCATTTCTCTACCATAAGCCATCTCCAAAGGCGTTTCAGAGAATTTGGCAGTACATCCAACCAGCCTCACAACCGCAGACCACGTGTAACCACACCAGCCCAGGACCTCCACATCCAGCATGTTCACCTCCAAGATCCTCTGAGACCAGCCACTCGGACAGCTGCTGAAACAATCGGTTTGCATAACCAAAGAATTTCTGCACAAACTGTCAGAAACCGTCTCAGGGAAGCTCATCTGCATGCTCATCGTCCTCATCGGGGTCTCGACCTGACTCCAGGTCGTCGTTGTAACCGACTTGAGTGGGCAAATGCTCACATTGGCTGGCGTTTGGCACGTTGGAGAGGTGTTCTCTTCACGGATGAATCCCGGTTCACACTGTTCAGGGCAGATGGCAGACAGCGTGTGTGGCGTCGTGTGGGTGAGCGGTTTTCTGATGTCAATGTTGTGGATTGAGTGGCCCATGGTGGCGGTGGGGTTATGGTATGGGCAGGCGTCTGTTATAGACGAAGAACACAGGTGCATTTTATTGATGGCATTTTGAATGCACAGAGACACCGTGACGAGATCCTGAGGCCCATTGTTGTGCCATACATCCAAGAACATCACCTCATGTTGCAGCAAGGATAATGCACGGCCCCATGTTGCAAGGATCTGTACACAATTCGTGGAAGCTGAAAATGTCCCAGTTCTTGCATGGCCGGCATACTCACCGGACATGTCACCCATTGAGCATGTTTGGGATACTCTGGACCGGCGTATACGACAGCGTGTACCAGTTCCTGCCAATATCCAGCAACTTCGCACAGCCATTGAAGAGGAGTGGACCAACATTCCACAGGCCACAACTGACAACTTGATCAACTCTATGCGAAGGAGATGTGTTGCACTGCATTAGGCAAATGGTGGTCACACCAGATACTGACTGGTATCCCCCCAATAAAACAAAACTGCACCTTTCAGAGTGGCCTTTTATTGTGGACAGTCTAAGGCACACCTGTGCACTAATCATGGTGTCTAATCAGCATCTTGGTATGGCACACCTGTGAGGTGGGATGGATTATCTCAGCAAAGGAGAAGTGCTCACTATCACAGATTTAGACTGGTTTGTGAACAATATTTGAGGGAAATGGTGATATTGTGTATGTGGAAAAAGTTTTAGATCTTTGAGTTCATCTCATACAAAATGGGAGCAAAACAAAAAGTGTTGCATTTATATTTTTGATGAGTGTAAATGGGGAATCGTCTTCACAGACTAAGGTTAATTATGGAGTTCCACAAGGTTCTGTGCTAGTACCAATTTTATTCACTTTATACATGTTTCCCTTAGGCAGTATTATTAGACGGCATTGCTTAAATTTTCATTGTTACGCAGATGATACCCAGCTTTATCTATCCATGAAGCCAGAGGACACACACCAATTAGCTAAACTGCAGGATTGTCTTACAGACATAAAGACATGGATGACCTCTAATTTCCTGCTTTTAAACTCAGATAAAACTGAAGTTATTGTACTTGGCCCCACAAATCTTAGAAACATGGTGTCTAACCAGATCCTCAGTCTGGATGGCATTACCCTGACCTCTAGTAATACTGTGAGAAATCTTGGAGTCATTTTTGATCAGGATATGTCATTCAAAGTGCATATTAAACAAATATGTAGGACTGCTTTTTTTTTTTTGCATTTGCGCAATATCTCTAAAATTAGAAAGGTCTTGTCTCAGAGTGATGCTGAAAAACTAATTCATGCATTTATTTCCTCTAGGCTGGACTATTGTAATTCATTATTATCAGGTTGTCCTAAAAGTTCCCTGAAAAACCTTCAGTTAATTAAAAATGCTGCAGCTAGAGTACTGACGGGGACTAGAAGGAGAGAGCATATTTCACCCATATTGGCCTCTCTTCATTGGCTTACTGTTAATTTAAATTCTTCTTCTTACTTATAAAGTTTTGAATAATCAGGTACCATCTTAGGGACCTCATAGTACCATATCACCCCAATAGAGCGCTTCGCTCTCAGACTGCAGGCTTACTTGTAGTTCCTAGGGTTTGTAAGAGTAGAATGGGAGGCAGAGCCTTCAGCTTTCAGGCTCCTCTCCTGTGGAACCAGCTCCCAATTCAGATTAGGGACACAGACACCCTCTCTACTTTTAAGATTAGGCTTAAAACTTTCCTTTTTGCTAAAGCTTATAGTTAGGGCTGGATCATGTGACCCTGAACCATCCCTTAGTTATGCTGCTATAGACTTAGACTGCTGGGGGGTTCCCATGATGCACTGAGTGTTTCTTTCTCTTTTTGCTCTGTATGCACCATTCTGCATTTAATCATTAGTGATTGATCTCTGCTCCCCTCCACAGCATGTCTTTTTCCTGGTTCTCTCCCTCAGCCCCAACCAGTCACAGCAGAAGACTGCCCCTCCCTGAGCCTGGTTCTGCTGGAGGTTTCTTCCTGTTAAAAGGGAGATTTCCCTTCCCACTGTCGCCAAGTGCTTGCTCACAGGGGGTTGTTTTGACCGTTGGGGTTTTTCCGTAATTATTGTATGGCCTTGCCTTACAATATAAAGCGCCTTGGGGCAACTGTTTGTTGTGATTTGGCGCTATATAAATAAAATTGATTTGATTTGATTCATCCTCTAAACATGGTAAGTGGTCATCCAGGTGGTCACTGGTGAACCTCAAATGGGCCTGGACATGTGCTGGCTTGAGCAGTGGGACATTGCTGCCCTGCAGGATTTTAAACCATGACAGCATCATGTGTTACTAAAGTAATCTTTGTGACTGTGGTCCCAGCTCTCTTCAGGTCATTGACCAGGTCCACCTGTGTAGTTCTGAACTTTCTCAGAATCATCCTTACCCCACAAAGTGAGATCTTGCATGGAACCCCAGACCGAGGGAGATTGACAGTCATCTTGTGTTTCTTCCACTTTCTAATAAATAATCATAACAGTTGTTGTCTTCTACCAAGCTGCTTGTCTGTTGTCCTGTAGTCCATCCCAGCCTTGTGCAGGTCTACAGTTTTGTCCCTGGTGTCCTTAGACAGCTCTTTGGTCTTGGCTGTGGTGGACAGGTTGGAGTGTGATTGACTGAGTGTGTGAACAGGTGTCTTTTATACAGGTAACAAGTTCAAACAGGTGCAATTAATACAGGTAAAGAGTGCAGAATAAGAGGGCGTCTTAAAGAAAAATTAACAGGTCTGTGTGAGCCAGAATTCTTGCTGGTTGGTAGGTGTTCAAATACTTATTTGCAGCAGTAGCATACAAATAAATTATTAAAAAAATCATACACTGATTTCTGGATTTTTGTTTTTTTTAGATTATCTCTCTCACAGTGGACATGCACCTAAGATGAAAATTTCAGACCCCTCCATGATTTCTAAGTGGAAAATCTTGCAAAATCGCAGGGTGTTCAAATAGTTATTTTCCTCACTGTATAACACCAACAACAACCATAATACCAACAACAACTATAACACCAACAACAACAACCATAGCACGACCAACGACAACCATAACACCACCAACAACTATAACAACAATCATACCACCACCACCAATGGCCAGAACACACATCAGCAGGTTGCTGATGTGTGTTCCCAAATGAGGTCAAATAGATCAAATGTAGTGGTGTGCATGACCAGTGGTGGGCACAGTTCTGCTAATTCGCTAACCAGCAATTAGCTAAGCTAAGTTTTTTGTTAGCTCATTAGTTTTTCAGCTAACTTTGAAAACCATCAGTGGACCAGTTAACGTCTGCTAAATTTAGTTCCGATAACGTTTACACCGCTAACATTTCTGCGGGCATAGTGAATAAAGCTTAACAGTTATTTGTAAAGCCTGAAATCATACATTTTAGTGCCTGCCTGTTACATGTTTTGTAGCCGACAGAGAGCTATGAGAGGTAGAACTCAATCCTCTGACAGCAGAGGAGAGCTGGATACCAGAGAGAAAGAAAGAGGGGGAGGAAAAAAAATATCATTTATCTTCACACAGTACAGACTTGCAGGCATGGTGGACCATTTTCATTGTGTACAGAATGCTGATGAGTGGACTGGCTGTGGGAAATGCTGCCGTGAATGAATGGAATGCTGACTCTAAACTTTTAAAGCACCGAGCAGCTGCTTTCAGGTCCACTGATCAGCCCTGGTCAGGTCATCACAGACCTGAATAATGAAACGCTGTGATGATTTAAACTTTCAAAGCGCCAGTCGACCGTGAACAGCTGTGATCTGAATGACGTGCTGATCTGGCGGTGTGGTGATCAGTGCTTTAAATGTTTAAACAGCACATTAATCAGGTGTGATCACCCTGATCGATCAGGTTGTCTGATGATCACATCGACAGTGACAGTGCTTTAAAAGTTTAAATCATCACAGCGCTTCTGTGTGTTCAGAGTGCAGCACCAGCATGAGAAACACATGAGAAACGCACCTGGAGCAGAAAAACCACAGAGCGACTTGTTTTAAAGCGCTACGTTTCCAGCCACGACTTAAAGTAGTTTCAGACGTCATTTTCAAAAATCAGGAGCTTTATGTGGATTCATGTCCATCTGTGATGGTGAATTGGACTGAAACAAACAGGTCAGATTTATTGTGTGTAAATGAAACAGTCTGTCTTGCATGAGGAATGCAGCTTTCAGCCAATCAGTGGACAGCATTAATGGACGTATTTAGACTTATGAGTAAATTACAAGAAACTTCTGCCAACAATCACATAACTTACCTGCAACTTATGTCCCACATGTGCATATGAGTCACACGCTGGCGCTCGTTGAAAATTTTCAGCATGCCCAAATTTTTTGAGGAGCTCAGCTTATTAGGACAAACGTCAGCAAGCTTCAGTGTGTTTCAACGTGCTTCAACTTGCTCTTATCTTATAAAAAACTTACCCTTATCTTACTGGACCTATGCCAGCATCTTTTAATACAAATGGCATACGCTGGCTAAATCATCAAGGTGTGACAGGGCTTTTACAAATGGACAGACTTTTGTCTAACATCCTGCCCTTTTTAGAAAATTAAAATTGCTTCCAAACATTTGATTTTAGGTTCAATGATACCAAGTAAATCCTGTCGGCATTGCTGAGCATATTGCTTCTGTTTTTTAACATGTGGCCAACGCTACGCTACCATTACGGTGATAAGAAAAAATAATATAGCACCTTCAACTGCACCACAGACTAAAACAGATAAATGTGGTTTATTAAACATTAGGTCTCTCTCTTCTAAGTCCCTGTTTGTAAATGATATAATAACTGATCAACATATTGATTTATTCTGCCTAACAGAAACCTGGTTACAGCAGTTAGTTAGTTTAAATGAGTCAACACCCCCGAGTCACACTAACTGTCAGAATGCTCGTAGCACGGGCCGAGGGGGAGGATTAGCAGCAATCTTCCACCCCAGCTTATTAATTAATCAAAAACACAGACAGAGCTTTAATTCATTTGAAAGCTTGACTCTTAGTCTTGTCCATCCAAATTGGAAGTCCCAAAAACCAGTTTTATTTGTTGTTATCTATCGTCCACCTGGTCGTTACTCTGAGTTTCTCTGTGAATTTTCAGACCTTTTGTCTGACTTAGTGCTATGTCATTCAAAGCGCATATTAAACAAATACGTAGGACTGCTTTTTTGCATTTATGCAATATCTCTAAAATCAGAAAGGTCTTGTCTCAGAGTGATGCTGAAAAACTAATTCATGCATTTATTTCCTCTAGGCTGGACTACTGTAATTCATTATTATCAGGTTGTCCTAAAAGTTCCCTAAAAAGCCTTCAGTTAATTCAAAATGCTGCAGCTAGAGTACTGACGGGGACTAGAAGGAGAGAGCATATCTCACCCATACTGGCCTCTCTTCACTGGCTTCCTGTTAATTCTAGAATAGAATTTAAAATTCTTCTTCTTACTTATAAGGTTTTGAATAATCAGGTCCCATCTTATCTTAGGGACCTCGTAGTACCATATCACCCCAATAGAGCACTTCGCTCTCAGACTGCAGGCTTACTTGTAGTTCCTAGGGTTTGTAAGAGTAGAATGGGAGGCAGAGCCTTCAGCTTTCAGGCTCCTCTCCTGTGGAACCAGCTCCCAATTCAGATCAGGGAGACAGACACCCTCTCTACTTTTAAGATTAGGCTTAAAACTTTCCTTTTTGCTAAAGCTTATAGTTAGGGCTGGATCAGGTGACCCTGAACCATCCCTTAGTTATGCTGCTATAGACGTAGACTGCTGGGGGGTTCCCATGATGCACTGTTTCTTTCTCTTTTTGCTCTGTATGCACCACTCTGCATTTAATCATTAGTGATCGATCTCTGCTCCCCTCCACAGCATGTCTTTTCCTGGTTCTCTCCCTCAGCCCCAACCAGTCCCAGCAGAAGACTGCCCCTCCCTGAGCCTGGTTCTGCTGGAGGTTTCTTCCTGTTAAAAGGGAGTTTTTCCTTCCCACTGTAGCCAAGTGCTTGCTCACAGGGGGTCGTTTTGACCGTTGGGGTTTTACATAATTATTGTATGGCCTTGCCTTACAATATAAAGCGCCTTGGGGCAACTGTTTGTTGTGATTTGGCGCTATATAAAAAAAATTGATTGATTGATTGATTGATTAGCTCAGATAAGATAATTATAGTGGGCGATTTTAACATCCACATAGATGCTGAGAATGACAGCCTCAACACTGCATTTAATCTATTATTAGACTCAAAATGTAAATGAGTCCACCCACCACTTTAACCATACTTTAGATCTTGTTCTGACTTATGGTATGGAAATTGAAGACTTAACAGTATTCCCTGAAAACCCCCTTCTGTTTGATCATTTCTTAATAACATTTACATTTACTTTAATGGACTACCCAGCAGTGGGGAATAAGTTTCATTACAGTAGAAGTCTTTCGGAAAGCGCTGTAACTAGGTTTAAGGATATGATTCCTTCTTTGTTATGTTCTCCAATGCCATATACCAACACAGTGCAGAGTAGCTACCTAAACTCTGTGAGTGAGATAGATTATCTCGTCAATAGTTTTACATACTCAATGAGCACAACTTTGGATGCTGTAGCTCCTCTGAAAAAGAGAGCCTTAAATCAGAAGTGCCTGACTCCGTGGTATAACTCACAAACTTGCAGCTTAAAGCAGATAACCCATAAGTTGGAGAGGAAATGGCATCTCACTAATTTAGAAGATCTTCACTTAGCCTGGAAAAAGAGTCTGTTGCTCTATAAAAAAGCCCTACGTAAAGCAAGGACATCTTATTACTCATCACTAATTGAAGAAAATAAGAACAACCCCAGGTTTCTTTTCAGCACTGTAGCCAGGCTGACAAAAGAGTCAGAGCTCTATTGAGCTGAGTATTCCATTAACTTTAACTAGTAATGACTTCATGACTTTCTTTGCTAATAAAATTTTAACTATTAGAGAAATAATTACTCATAACCATCCCAAAGACATATCGTTATCTTTGGCTGCTTTCAGTAATGCTGGTATTTGGTTAGACTTTTTCTCTCCGACTGTCTGAGTTATTTTCATTAGTTACTTCCTCCAAACCATCAACATGTCTATTAGACCCCATTCCTACCAGACTGCTCAAGGAAGCCAATCTCCAACCTTCCTTTTCTCTCACAAATTCTTGAAAGGGTAGTTGTAAAACAGCTAACTGATCATCTGCAGAGGAATGGTCTATTTGAAGAGTTTCAGTCAGGTTTTAGAATTCATCATAGTACAGAAACAGCATTAGTGAAGGTTACAAATGATCTTCTTATGGCCTCAGACAGTGGACTCATCTCTGTGCTTGTCCTGTTAGACCTAAGTGCTGCTTTTGATACTGTTGACCATAAAATTTTATTACAGAGATTAGAGCATGCCATAGGTATTAAAGGCACTGCGCTGCAGTGGTTTGAATCATATTTATCTAACAGATTACAATTTGTTCATGTAAATGGGGACTCTTCTTCACAGACTAAGGTTAATTATGGAGTTCCACAAGGTTCTGTGCTAGGACCAATTTTATTCACTTTATACATGCTTCCCTTAGGCAGTATTATTAGAAAGCATTGCTTAAATTTTCATTGTTACGCAGATGATACCTAGCTTTATCTATCCATGAAGCCAGAGGACACACACCAATTAGCTAAACTGCAGGAATGTCTTACAGACATAAAGACATGGATGACCTCTAATTTCCTGCTTTTAAACTCAGATAAAACTGAAGTTATTGTACTTGGCCCCACAAATCTTAGAAACATGGTGTCTAACCAGATCCTTACTCTGGATGGCATTACCCTGACCTCTAGTAATACTGTGAGAAATCTTGGAGTCAGTTATGCTGCTATAGACTTAGACTGCTGGGGGGTTCCCATGATGCACTGAGTGTTTCTTTCTCTTTTTGCTCTGTATGCACCACTCTGCATTTAATCATTAGTGATTGATCTCTGCTCTCTTCCACAGCATGTCTTTTTCCTGATTCTCTCCCCTCAGCCCCAACCAGTCCCAGCAGAAGACTGCCCCCCCCCCCCCCCGAGCCTGGTTCTGCTGGAGGTTTCTTCCTGTTAAAAGGGAGTTTTTCCTTCCCACTATTGCCATTGCTTGCTCAAAGAGGGTCGTTTTGACCGCTGGGGTTTTTCTGTAATTATTGTATGGCTTTTGCCTTACAATATAAAGTGCCTTGGGGCAACTGTTTGTTGTGATTGTTGTGTTTGGCGCTATATAAATAAAATTGATTTGATTTGATTTGATAAGCCATGTGAGAGTCTCACGCTGATTGTGGAATGCCAGTCTGGTGCTGGTTAGTTCCCCAACCAATGCTGGTACCATTTTCAGTTGGGTGGAATGGGGTAATGTAAATGTAATAACTTGTACAAGTAGAGAGACCATTAGTCTACCTGGGAATCAAACCCAGGCCTACACAGCGGTAGCCAAACTCTTTACCCACTGAGTTGGGTTATAGCTACCTTGAACAAGGTGACCACATCCTTATGTATGCAGTACTGACATAACTGCCGTAGTAACTTCATACCTACAGGTACTATTACTACTACTAAGTTTATTACCTTTTGGTGGAGGTGCTGGAAGCTTCCTCCTCTGATGGCGTGATGAGTCCAGGGTTTCAGGCTGTGAGGACAATAGAGTTTTAGCACAACAAACACAGTGAACCCAATCCATCCAAACAGAGCTTTCCTTCAGTGTCGCTCACGGTCAGGACAATATGACCTGTCACAGCATGCACACACACAAGACAATGAGCCATGTGCTGCAGAGGAACCTTCACCTTTGGCTTGAACTTGGAGAAGCGACTGCAGGCTGTCACATTCAAACCGGCTGTTTTCAAAGCCGATATCCGCGCCTCAATGTTTGAGATCTTCAAACACAGAGCTTAGTTTAATGCAGCAGTCTACATCTCAAACATAAATATGAGCTGAGAGCATGAAGAGATCTTTAGAAGATCTGCAGATCAGCTGATGGAGAGTTAAAACCCTCTGCAGTACCTGTAGTTCAGACTGATGGACCTGAGCGGCCGCAGTGGCCACTTGGTCTTCCAGAAAGGCCAGTTCTGTGTCAGTGGTGCCGCTGCTAATACTGCGGGCACATTGCTCCAGGTCCCCCAGCGCCCCCTCCAGGCTGTACACTGCACCAGCAGCCAGATAGACCTGGACAGAGAGGAAGAGCTGGAGCTTCAGAAACACAGAGGTCGATATCATAAAGTTCAGGCACCTCAAACTGCTGCCCTGTGGACTGGATGAGCTAGAAGATTAGTCTTAGTTTATTAGTAACCAGGATCACTTAAACCTGATGGAATGGTGGGTGACGTGCCAAGAAAGAACCGGTTACATTTAGGGCTGTCATTTTTTTTTCATGTCATCTTAAGGCTATAACATAGCCAGGTGTGCACATATCTGGTGTGCACGGTGTTCATTCATGCTAATAATAAATGCTGTACAACTGAAAACACTGAGGAAAGCTGCTTCCCTCCACATTTTCTGCTGCACATCATTTAGTTTTAGTACACACAAACACCATGCACACCAGATATGTGCACACCTGAATATAACCCATTTATTCTGGGTCTCATAAAATAATGGACACACCTCCAAAGACTCAAGAAAAAAAGAGGAATTAATGGTTTCTCCCCTAGACACTGTCTACTGGTTGGTAACGCAAGCTAATTTTGTGAAATGGCCTTGCCTTACAATATAAAGCGCCTTGGGGCAACTGTTTGTTGTGATTTGGCGCTATATAAATAAAACTGATTTTATTTGAAATGGAGGCTCATACATACATACTGGTGATCACAAGCAAAGGCAAGGGAGCAAGAATCCCCATCGCCAAAGAAGAGAAAACGTCAAGGGAATTGACATCATGAATGTCAATGGCTTAATGCAATGTACAACCTCCCCACTAGATGACATTAAATCCTAAACACTGAAGCTTTAAAAATACAGTCAGTTGTGGTAAAATGTGATAATTACATCAGTTGCTGCACTGCTGGTTTTGTGCTTTTCTGGAAAAGTCGGTCATGTCAATTTATAGTTTCCAGGATTTGTGTCTGTCTTTACTGTGCAATGATACAGTTGTCGTAGTTTCACTGTTGCTATTGATTCATGCAAAATAAGAAATTATGCAAATAAAGTATAGCCTCCTCACTAACGGCTTTTATGCATCAAACGTGTGAAGTTCTAAAGTTACATCGCATTTGATGTAATTTCCAATTTCCCACTCAGGAGGGCACATGAAAACAACACGAGTGTCAAGTGCGATCTTAAGGTCCGCCTGCAGCTTACGTTCTCCTCCATCTTGGTCAGCCTCTGGTCCAGTCTGTGGCTCTCGGAGCTGCTGGAGGCAGGACACACGCTCACGGGCTCGCTCGGGGAGAAGGTCTCGCCCCCGGCCTCGCCGATCAGCTCCTCGGTGGCGTTCAGGACCTTCAGGACCTCGGTGGTGATGCTGCAGAGGGATGCAGCCGAGCACTTCTGCTTCATTAAACACACAAACACAATCAGTCAGCGGTTCTGTTTTTAGGATATGAATCCAGAAGATTCCCGTTTGTCTCAGACGAACAACAAACAACTTCACAAACAAACAAACAACTCAAAGCCAGACCACCTGCACTGCGTTATGAAGCACTGAACCGTTTGAACACACTGCAGTGGACTGAATGCGTCTTCTTCCTTCTTCCTTTGAAAAGGGATGTTCTAAACAGCAGCTATTGATCCAATCAGCTATCAATAAGCTTACTGATTGATTTCAATTTAGGCACTGACAGTTGAAGCTCTGTGATCCTCTTGTAACTGCAGCACTCAAGCATCTGATGAAAGATCATGTCCACAGCCTTGCTTGACTTTTCAGATCAAACTGGAATGGCACTCTGAGTGTGTTCCTCAGCCAACACCCAGAAGGGGTCAAACCTCCAGGATGCACTGCTTTGGCCAAACCGTCTCCTAAATTTAATGTTGGGGTTTTTTAAAAATTCCAGATTAGACTCAAGATTTTCACCATGTTTTGTGAAAATTGTTTCATCAGTAAATTGTCTTCTTGTTACATGCAAATTCATTTTATAAATTCTTGGCTCCGCCCCTTTTTCTGGATCAGCTGTAAAATGTGATTGTAACTACTCCCGGTCAGAGCAAACATTTTCAGCCAGTTTTGTAACAAAATTCATTTCATTATTAAAAAAAAAAAAAAAAACTCAGAATGAAAGCCTAATTAAAAATACACACGCTCCGCCCCTTTATGTGGATCTGATTTAAACTATTAAAACATACATGAAAATTGGATTAATTAACATGTGATTTTTGCATATTAAAATAGGACACTCAGTAAGGGCAAACATCTGCACGTGGAGCAATAATGACTGTTAAAGAAATTTAACTATAGGTCTTTGTGACATCATAAGGTGGGTTCTTGGAAAAGAGAACCTGCATGATTAGCAGCAGTACTGTCACACAAAGATCATCTCAACACATATTTTTTATCCAAATGTGTCCATTTCTGTTTGAGATAAAACATCTGCAGAGAAACAGACAAAACTTCTGCCCTCGTTGCTCAGTGGGCAGAGCTAATAGAAGTTTCACATTCCCAGGCTTCACAGCCTTAAGTGGATTTGCACTGAAGTGAGTTTTGGATTCAGGTTACAACTATCTTACTTCAGTTTGTAAAAACTTGGGATCCCATCATGCTGAAAAATAAATTTAAAATAAATAAATTAAATGAAAACACAAGTTTAAAAAAAGTATTTCTGCTTGCAGTTAAAATAATGTGTTTTTGAAAATGGTAATTAGACTGAAGCAGCATTCTGCTTTCTCTAAATCATCATGACAAACATGATGTACAGGAAGTGATTCCAAAGTCTGAAACCAGAACAATCTTTAAAAGAATTGGGACTAAACTGTGCCAAACACGCTCAGGTATTTAACGTATTTTCTGGAGTATAAGTTGCACTTTTTTTTGTATGTGAAACTCATTTTAACACAACGTTTCCCTAAAAGTCAGTTCAGCAACAGAAAGGAACTCAGTGTAGCACATGTGCACACCACAGCCTGTAAGGTTACTTAATATAAGAACTTTTAAATTCCAAAAATAAGCAAGATGGACAAATAAACATGTTGGACAATATACTGGACGCTATTTGACACAGTTTGGACAAACGGACTTGTTAGATGGACACGTGAACAGTGAATTTTTGCAGGAAGCCCTCAGCTCGCGGTGCTTAACAAAAGGACTTATAAATTAAAAAATAAGCAAGATGGACAATTAAATGTGTTGGACAAGATACTGGATGTTATTTCATGCAGTTGGACACAGACTGCTGGCCCACAGCTTTGGAAAAACTACAATTACAACGGGAGTACTATTTTTTTTAAATCAGCTCTTTTATTTGGGATTTTTGTGCTTTGTTGTAGTGTACTTTTAGTAAGGACATTTATTCTTTTATTAGTGGAATTTATTTAGTTTAGTGTGTTGATTCCTGGGAAAATCCCATATACTGTAGTAATTATTATTATTATTATTATTATAATAAAATGAAAGAGTGATTTTTCAGTATATACATAACACCCAAGCTGCAGGACCTCCCAAACTAAGAAAAATCTGCAACTTATACCCTGGAAAATATGATAATATAATAACTTTTTTAATACTTAATTTAAGAGTGGAAGAAGGAAACAAACTGGCGATACTGTCCCGGGTTTTTCACTCAAACTTTTTTGAATGGAAATACTACAAAGGTTTCTCCTCTACTGCAGTATTTACACTTGTGTTTAACTGTGACAGGTTACTTTTGTGTTCGAGTTCCTTTTCAAACTCATGCTGCTCGTGATGAGCGCTTGACTAACCTCTCGACGTCTGGTAAAAGAAACATCGTGTTTTTGTCTGAATGGACGTAAACTCAGAGAAAACAGCTGTAATTGAATGAGGAATGAATCACCGGCTTTGATCAGCAGCATTGGAGTGGCATTGATCCTCGAGACAGATTCTCGCCAGTGACAGCTAATGACGGCAGGGGGGGTTAGGTAAGAGATGAGAAGCAGCGAGCCAAAGCTCTCATGTTTTTAATCAACACTCAGTGATGATCTTAAAAAGACTGAAGCACAAATGGATGTCCTGAGAAATGGGCCGGCGGGTCGATGGAGGAAGGGATCTTTGCTGAGAGTGTCGTTTTCGGGTCTTTATCATCCATGCAGATCAAACACGGAGCTCAGTCAATATCAACAAAATAAGTAAAGGAAAGTTAAGATCAGAGGTTTAATAAAAGTAAGGGAAAAAATATGAGAGCATACTCAAAAAGTTTTCATACTTCCTGGACAATGAAACACTGTTCAAATCTCTTGAGGAGGTTTTTAATGTTGTCCATCACAAGTCCAAAGTCTGACCCCCAAATAACTCCTCCAAAGCTACTCTGGACTCTGTCTGTTTTACCCAGGACCAGCTCCCAGGTTAAGTGGGGCAGATGGTATTTCTCCAAAGTCTCATTCTCCAGGTCCTCCAGGAGCATCCTAATCCATTCCTACTCCACACAGGATACAAGATCTTCCCAACATACTCAGGCAACACCACACAACCTCTAAAGGAAAAAAAACCAGCAGGATTTTGAACCACCTCAACTGATTCATCATGGAGAAGAATAAGACTAATACAGTCCATAAGGATCACCAAGCTGGTACTTATCACCAGGAACTGCAGCATGAAGATGATGAGTGTCAACAACTGACTCGGACAGGACGACAGCCAAGACCGGAGCCATTTACCAAAGGGTCCACTGGGATATTGCAGGTGATGTGTCTTGTCCAAACACACAGACTGGCAGCCTGAAGAACAGACCTGGAACTGAACCCCAGTTTGTACAGCTGCTTGTGAAACAGGAGAAGTTCTAACATGGGGAGTGATTAATCGTTGGGCTTCAGACCAGAGGATCCTTGGTTCAAAAACCCAGCCAGACCAGAAAATTACTAAGGATCCTTGGGCAAGGTCCTTAATCCCCCAGTTGCTCCTGGTGCGTAGTGAGCGCCTTGCATGGCAGCACTCTGGCATCGGTGTGCGTGTCTGTGTGAATGGATGAATGTGAGGCATAATTGTAAAGTGCTTTGAGCTTCTGATGCAGATGGAAAAGTGAATGAGGTCCATTTAGGATTTATGAGCTCCTCTCCATGTCTCAAAGAGACAAGACCAGGTCTGAGAGCATGCAACCACATCCACCACATGATGGAAATGAGATGGATCCTGCATGGTCACCCCCTCCAGATAGACAGCTAGTTCATTTCCACTTTTCCCAGAAGGCACTGGACAAGATCTTCTTGGTGAAGCTCAACATCTTGAACATCTTGACAATCTCAGATTCCTGTTTGCTTTCTGGTTTGTAAAAGTACAACCAGAACTCCCCACAGTCTGATTTGCTCTCAAACTAGAAGAGCAAGAAAGTCTATGCCTGTGCGTGTGCCACCTGTCATGTGTGTCATACCAGTGTTATATGTTGTTCAATTTATTTCCTATAGGTGGTGCAATAAAGAAAGAAAGAAAAAAAAAACAGTGGAGATTAGCACAAAGAGCTGTTACAATACACTGTAAAAAAAACTGTTGTTTTTACAGGCAAACACTAGCAGCTGTGGTTACCAGGGAATAGATAACTTTACAGACATAATATGTAAATGGATTTACAGTGAATGAACCACGGCTGACTCACATTAAAAACTGTTAAATCTAACAAAAAAAGAGCCTAGTCTGAGTATCGTATAGCATTAAAATTAAAAGAAACAAAGCATGCAAGGATTATGACTGAACAGAAGTACTTAGACTAGCGATAATAATTTCTTATAGGCCTACCCCCAGCCTACTCTACAAGCTGCAAATAGCCTACCAGCAGCCTATAGGCCTACCCGAATTTGCGTCATTTCATCAATCATGTTAAAGTTAGGCTACAGCATAAACTTGTAAAGTGACTTAATATAATTCTTGTATTTTTAAAAACAACTGATTAAAACTATAGGTTTTACAATGTTTGCATGTCAATTTACCACAATTGTTTTGTAATGAGTATTACAGTATTTCTCAGTTTTTGTTACAAATAGTTGTAGTTTCAACAAATCCATTTGATTAGAATCACATATTGTTGTTGTACATCTAACAAAAACATTCCGTTTAATAGTTTACAAAAGTCCACTGTGATTGAAACAAAAAATATGTGTTTTTGGGTTTACAATACTTTTCTGTAGTGATTTTACATTGTTTTTATGTAAATTTCAAGGCATTTTTTTTACAGTGTAAGTGGCAGCAAAAGTCACAACCTGAAGTACTGAACTGAAAATGCATTTAATGGAAATGAGTGCATTTAAAAAAAAAACTTAAAATATCACAAAAAAGGTTTTCATGGTCACATGAAGTAGTTTTTCCAGGTGATTTGAAAAAGCCTTATTTCCCCAAACTGGAATGGAAGCACTTTTTCCCGCTATTACAGGACACATGACATACAGAAAGAGTCACATTAAAATTCAGTAAGGTATATCTTATATATTATATTCCAATTCTAAGGTGGAACTATGCCAGTATACAAAGGTATATCTAAATATCTAAAAAGGAAGAGTAAAATAGGAGAGTAGAAAAGAGTAGAGTAGAGCCACTTAGGTGCCTGGTCTTGAGAACCAGGGATGGTAGGTTAAAAAGCTTTTTTATTCTATGGGAACTCTCCCTACCCACCCAAGCAGCTCAAGAAAAAGGTATATATAATATAATAAATAATAAGACATAAGAAGGATAAGACATCACAGGAGAAGATTCTAAAATACACGACGCAGTACTTGTAGACGAAGTAAGAGTTGGAGACTTCATGAGAGATGGCGTTACGGCAATATTGGGTTCAAAAATGGAAAGAATTGCCAATATTTACCCAGATTTACCCATCTGTGACATCGACTACTGATGACTGTTATCACGAGGGGACAAAACCCAGCAGTCGCATTCCATCAGTCAGCAGAAACGCTATCAGTTTGCAATGGTGATTTGGCGACATTCTGAAAATATCAGTTAAATGTTGTCCAAATCTGTATGAATCTGTGATGGAAACCCAGCTAGTAGTGCTTGCGATTCACTCGCCACAGTTGTCTTGTTGGCTTCCCTCACCAGTCGTCTCCTGTGAGCCTACAGCAGGCACAAAGTTCCCACACTGTGAATAAACACACTGTTTTCAACTGCTGCTACATACAAATTAAAGAAAAACACCCAAATATATTCGGCTGCCAGAAGCAGATGATGCTTACCTGGCTGTCTGACAGTGCCCCCTCCTGGGACGACGGGGAAACACCAGGCGAGCTGGAGCTGCTCCTCCTCCCACCTCCTTTCTCTCCACTTTCCGTCTGCACATCTCTCTTCTGTTGTCTCTTACTTTGTCTTTTTTGCTCCTGGCAATCTAACTTCTCTTCCATCTCCATCGTATCTCGTCCGTCTCCTCTTAGTGAAGGACTGTCCATCACCTCATCACTTCTCTCACTTTCTGCACTCTCTCTGACGCTCACTGGCTGTGCGCCGTTAGGCCATGACCTCCCTCTCTGGCCGTCACCTTCTTCACCTACAGGTGTCTTTTTAAGCTCCTCCTCTTCGGACCAGGTGCCGTCTTTGCTGTTCACATGACCGACTATCTGGCAAAGTCTGGACCTCAGCTCCTCATCCAGAGGATCTCTGGAGCTGCTGGGGGAGTGCTCTGGCTGACAGGAGCCAGCAGCTGGTGACGGCACATTCAGGTTCTCAGGCTCAGGTGTAGTAATGTCAAATCTGAAGGCGTCGGGGGCGGCTGAGGCGGTTGGCGTTGTGTCAGCTACAGGCTGCTCCTCACTAAAACCCCTCTTCAGCAGGGTGTTTAGAAGAAGATCACTGTTCTCCTGCAGCGATCAGAGAGACAAAGACTCAGTAAACCTCACAAACTGAACACTTACAGTCACCAAACTCATGAAAACTGACTCGGTACAGTCAGGGGTGCACACAGAGCGCTCCACACACAGGATACATGCTGCCATCTAGTGGTGAATCTGTTTTACAAACTCTCCCAGCTGGAGGAACGTTACCTGGATGATGGGGTAGAAGGACTGTGCGTGACTTTGGTCTCCGGGTCTCCTCTGTTCTGCTGATGACTCCCTTTTGTTCCTCCTGCGTCGCCGCGACCGTCTGACGGGATCGGCCTGTCGCTCCTCCGCCTCGCTGCTGTCGCCCATCACCTGCTGGCCAAAAACATCATCTCATTAAATCATCATCCTCAACTTTTACTTTTTAGAACTTTGTTCAGATATACAACTTCAGGTCATATCTGTGGTACTAAGATGGATCACCTTTGGGTTAAAGTTGACATCGAGTGCGTCAGAGTGGACCGGGTACGGAGTCAGGTTCTGATGAAGACCTTGGCGGTAGAGTGGTTGATGGTGGGGGTGCAGGTGCATATCAGGCGGTCCTTTCTTCCTCAGCAGGTTGTGAGGCGGTTTACGAGGACATGCGGACAGCACAGAGGATGCCTCCGAGTCCGAGTTGAGAGTCTCTGTGTTTGTGTACTGCCCAGAGGACGGGGAGGTAACCGGAAGGTGCTGGGTGTACGTCCACTCTGGGTCGTGCTGTGAGTCAGTGTAGTACGTCTCATCTGACATTTTGCGTCGGAACTGTCGTAACGCCACTGCCCAGCTGCTTTCATCACCCTCGGAGTCGGATCCCATCTCGTCATAAGCGGAGACGACCCCAGACTCCTTCTCCAACACGCTGAACACCAGACTCTTCCGCTTGGTCAGTAGGCTGGGTCGAGACAGCTGAGAGCTGTGCAGAGCGATCCAGTTACCGTCAGGGCTCTGGAGCACTGAGGACGCACCTGCAAGGACACAGCACCAGAAAATACCAAGTTCACGGAGACACAGTGAGATGTCAAAGAGACGCTGCTTTGCCAATTAACAGTAGAACCTACTGGAGTTATCTAGGCGGTCGACACTCTTCCAGGTGGGTAAAGAGGCGGCTTTGGCCTCCCTTTTCAGGGAGCTGTAGACCTGTAAGCCACCACCTGCTCCTGCACCCAAATCGTCTAGAACCTTCTCTGGGGAACAGTCACTGGTGAGGGAGAACGCTGACCGGGAACGCTACAGAGACAACCACAGATGGTACAAAACTAAATGCTGGAACAAACACGGATGCAAGCACAAACAGGTTCACGCTTCACAATGCATTCCAGCCACGCATAAATTAACTGAGGGATTCAAATGTGGAGAAAATATGGTGCAATAATTACAAAATGATTAACGATAAAATCCAGGCAAAAACCAATTCATTTTTGTATATTAAAGTTCTCTGCTCTGTTAAGCCAATCTCACTGGATAGTCTGTAACAGCACTTTTATTAACGCTTACAATAAATATATATTTTCTGGAGTGTAAGTCATATTGGAGTATTTAATAACTGCTCTCTTCCACACCATGTCTTTTTCCTGACTCTCTCCTCTCAGCCCCAATCAGTCCCAGCAGAAGACTTCCCCTCCTTGAGCCTGGTTCTGCTGGAGGTTTCTTCCTGTTAAAAGGGAGTTTTCCTTCCCACTGTCGCCAAGTGCTTGCTCATAGGGGGTCGTTTTGACCGTTAGGGTTTTTCTGTAATTATTGTACGAGGTCTATCAGAAAAGTATCCGACCTTATTATTTTTTTCAAAAACCATATGGATTGGAATCATGTGTGATTGCGTCAGACAAGCTTGAACCGTCGTGCGCATGCGTGAGTTTTTTCACGCCTGTCGGTTGCGTCATTCGCCTGTGAGCAGACTTTGAGTGAGGAGTGGTCCACCCCTCTCGTCGTTTTTTTTCATTGTTTAGGAATGGCTCAGAGACTGCCGCTTTGCTTGATCAAATTTTTTCAGAAACTGTGAGGGCCATCAAAGTGGACGCCATTCGAGAAATTCAGATGGTTTTTGGTGAAAATTTTATGGGCTTCAAAGAGATTACGGAGTGTTACTGTTGCTTTAAGGACGGCCCAGAGCGACTGGTGGTGCGCCGCGCTCCGAAGCCGCCATCGACAGGCTGAGCGACCATTTCATTTCTAAACGGATGGCTGTCTGGATCCGTGACCATCGTGTGCAATTTCTCTGGTTATCACAACCATTTTCCGGCAGATTTCACTTTTAACAAGAGATTTTGTCATGGAAAGCCGAGTGGAGGATTTGCGCATCACGATGGATTCGCTACTGGAGCGAGACAAAACCACCTCCGTTTTGGTCTCACAGGACGGCTTTGAGATGGCGTTCAGACAGCTGTCGGTGGTTTTTCCATCGAGTGATTAATCGAAAAATTGTGGATGTGCCTGGACATGCCAGAACATGTCCTGTGAGGCTTCATCACGGCGTTGCTGTGCGCCATGCGGCACCTCCGCGACGCACGGAATTCCTCCACACGTCTGTCTCAATGTGCCGAAAAAGTGCTGATGTCCACGTCTTTTCACAATTCCTGTGCTAGTCAGACGACGTCCCGGATAAAACACAGCGTCCAGTTTGGAAATGAACGGCACATTCCACTGTTACAGGAGTTTTTGTCATGGAAAGAGGAGTGGAGGCTTCGCGCGTCGTGGCGGTGCCGCATGGCGCAAAGCAACGCCGTGATGAAGCCTCACGGGACATGTTCTGGCATGTCCAGGGACATCCACAATTTCTCGGATAATCATTCGATGGAAAAACCACCGACATTTTTCTAATGGTTTCCAGCTGCCAGTCTCTAACAGTTTCTGAAAAAATTCTGATGGGGAAAAAAAAGCCCAAATCATTCCGCCATTTCCTGGCAATGAAACAACGACGAGGGGGCTGGACCACTCCTCACTCAAAGCCTGCTCACAGGCGAATGACGCAACCGACAGGCGTGGAAAAACTCACACATGCGCACGAGGGTTCAAGCTTGTCTGATGCAATCACACGTGATTCAAATCCATATGGTTTTTGAAAAAAATAATAAGGTTGGATACTTTTCTAAGAGACCTTGTATGGCTTTTGCCTTACAATATAAAGCGCCTTGGGGCAACTGTTTGTTGTGATTTGGCGCTATATAAATAAAATTGATTTGATTTTGATTTGATTGGAGTATGAATTTTATTTTTTTTTTCCTGTATGTGGAATTTACTTGTTAACACAGCGTTTCCCTGGTGGCAAGTTTGACATAAGAGAGGAACTCAGTGTTTCACATGTGCACACCACAGCCTGTGCTGTGACTTAACAAAAGAACTTCTAAATTCCAAAAATAAGCAAGTCGGACAAATAATCATGTGTTGGACGATATACCAGACGTTATTTGGCACAGTTGGGAGAAAAGAAATGAAGGTGCCGGATACAAATGGAATGCTGGCCTACAGCAACACGGAGAAGTGAACAATGGATTTGTGCAGGAAACTGACACCTTGTGGTATGTGCCATAAGGACTGCTAAATTCCAAAAATAAACAAGCTGAAAATTTGTGATGGACCACATATTGGATATTATTTGATGTAGTTTGAACAAAAGAAATCATCAGGTGCACACAGATTTTTGGCCCAAAACATTGGAAACACTACATTAACTACTGTATGTGAGTCCATTAGATTTTTTTTTTAGATCATCTCTTTATTACTGGAGTTTATTTTGTTAAATGCTTTTATATCTGGAAAAGCCCTTTATAAAAAATAATAACAATAATAACAGACGTATAGTCACACTGAAGTACAACCCCAATTCCAATGAAGTTGGGAAGCGTGTTGCAGGCATCCATTTCAAAATGAGCAAATATTTGCACAAAGACAATAAAGTTTATCAGTTTGAACATTAAATATCTCGTCTTCGTGGTGTATTCAACTGAAAATAGGTTGAAGAGGTTTTGCAAAACATTGCATTCTGTTTTTATTTACATTTTAAACATGTCCCAACTTCTGGAATTGGGGTTGTATAAGGAAAAAAACTGACTTATACTCAGGAAATGTTGGTATTATGGGAAGCTGATTGGATTAGTCTCAGGGTCACACTGATTCTTACATATTGGGAAGAAGACTGAATCAGTCATCACCAGATTACTACACAAGGTCAAGACAGGAAGCAAGCAGAAGCACTGGAATTTGAGGAGGACTATCAGATGGCCGAGGTGATCGAGAGACGACTCTCCAATCAAACAGCCGGACAAAGACGAACCCATCGGAAGCCCAAAGGCAGCTTGTTGGAGCCACACCTGCACTGAGCACTCCATCCACCAACTTTGTGAGATTTGGAAATTTAGTGTTTGTTGAATGAATTTGAAGCACACAGACATCAAATTTTTAAGTTAATGTATCTCCATCCGGAGAACCTGACTTCAGATTACAATATGAAGGAAATATGTCAGAATTGAGTAACTCCAACACCTACTTAATCTCCAGTATCTCCAGGGAAATATACAATGTTGTGAAGTTGAGGGAAGATGGTGTTTGGTGTTGCAATATAATTTAACACTGATCACAATCCGGGTGGTCCTGTTAAAATGACTACAGTGCACCATGACAGACCAAGCAGGAGGAGCAGCCGCTCTGTTCTCATTCAGAGGCTGGGTGGATGAGAAGAGTGGACAAGCTGTCACACACGCTGGATTTTCACGCACATCCGTCTCTAGGTTTTACAGGGAATGGTCTGAAAGAGAAGATATCCAGTGAGCAGCAGCTGTGTGGATGAACATGCCTTGCTGATGTCTGAGGTTAGAGGAGAATGGGCAGACTGGTTGAATGAACAGACTGGTTGAATGGGCAGACTGGTTGAATGGGCAGACTGGTTGAATGGGCAGACTGGTTGAATGGGCAGACTGGTTGAATGGGCAGACTGGTTGAATGGGCAGACTGGTTGAATGGGCAGACTGGTTGAATGGGCAGACTGGTTGAATGGGCAGACTGGCTGAATGAACAGACTGGTTGAATGAACAGACTGGTTGAATGGGCAGACTGGTTGAATGAACAGACTGGTTGAATGGACAGACTGGTTGAAAGGGCAGACTGGTTGAATGGGCAGACTGCATGATGCCATCATGTCAATACGGACCAACATCTCTGAGGAATGTTTTGAAACCTTGCTGAATCTATGCCACGAAGAATTAATGCAGTTCTCAAGGCAAAAGGGGGTCCAACCCAGTACTAGCAGGTGTACCTAATAAAGTGGCCGACGAGTATATATATGACCTTTGTGACTTTATCATGAAGTCACTTATCGGGGGACGTTTTAAGGTTTTGTTGTTGACTTTGCGTTGTCCTATCTGGCCGATTTGATTCAACCATAAGTGCCGGTCTGTGCCCTGCGATCACAGGAGGCTGGCCTGCTAATGTGTACTGAAGGTTAGGAAGAAATCAACAGGTGGTCAATCATTTGCATTTTGTGCACCGTGGCTATGGAACAAAATGCCAGCTGACATGAGGCAGGAGAGCTGTACTGATATTTTTAAATCTAGATTGAAGACGCACCTTTTCTTGGCTGCCTAAAACCCTTGATGCTGGGAAACGTCTAAATGGAAAATTTATTTTAAATGAGTTTTCTTTTTATTAGTTTGTGATAGTGTGATTTGGTTTCTGAAGCACTTTGTTATTTTTATTATACAATCAATCAAATATTTTACTGATCAGTGAGCGTTTGATCATACCTGTAGTCACATTGGTAGTGGAGATATGACAGTAAACCTGCTTTGCTCTCCTTAACCTTGAAATTTGTCTAATATGTCCCAAAAGTTAATCAACTGGAGACACTAACTCGTGTAATATTCCCACCAAATTTGGTGAAAATCTCTTCAGCTGTTGTTTAATTTATATTTTTTCAGTGTGTGTGTGTCCCCCCCAGTGCACAGGGGAACTACACAACGTATAAGAGACCACTTGGACCTTCTGTTTGGGTAAAAATCTTGGTACTGATCCCCGTCATGAAATATTGTGCCCAGCAGATGGTGCTATAGAACAAGGAGAGAGGCTGCACGTTTGACAGCTCTCTCTGTGTGTGTGTGTGTGTGTGTGTGTGTGTGTGTGTGTGTGTGTGTGTGTGTGTGTGTGTGTGTGTGTGAGAGAGAGACAAGAACAGAGATCTGCAGCTACAAACTAAATTTGTAACCCTGAAATGTCTTGATGATTACAGTGAGCAGAGATCAAATCTCAGTAATTAAAACACTTTAACAAACCTGACATCAAACGATCTCGGCAGTGACATTCATCTACGTATCAGGGTCCTCGGTCTTTGAGACTGACAGAAAACTTTATGCAGGACGATGGACAGAGGTGCTTAGTGATGCTGATATCTTAGCAGGAGAATGAAGGTCTGAGGCCAAGGACAGGCTCACGTTCCACCTGTCTGCAGCAGACAGACGGCCTCTTTTGAGAGGTGGGGATGGTCCAGATGTCTACCTGGGTGGTTGCCATCCAGGATTCATGGTGATGTGGTATTGTGGTGTATGCTGCAACATTCAGTATCAGTGCTCTGCCATCAAAGACCCAGGTTCAGCTCGGAGCGTCGTCAACATCAGGGGCGATTGCCCTGGACTGTCACTGATGACCTGCACTCTTTACCTGTATTAATTGCACCTGTTTGAACTTGTTACCTGTATAAAAGACACCTGTTCACACACTCAGTCAATCACACTCCAACCTGTCCACCATAGCTAAGACCAAAGAGCTGTCTAAGGACACCAGGGACAAAACTGTAAACCTGCCCAAGGCTGGGATGGACTACAGGACAACAGGCAAGCAGTTTGGTAGAAGACAACAACTGTTATGATTATTTATTAGAAAGTGGAAGAAACACAAGATGACTGTCAATCTCCCTCGGTCGAGGATTCCATGCAAGATCTCACTTTGTGGGGTAAGAATGATTCTGAGAAAGCTCAGAACTACACAGGAGGACCTGGTCAATGACCTGCACATGTCCAGGCCCGTTTGAAGTTCACCAGTGACCATCTGGATGATCCAGAGGAGGCATGGGAGAAGGTCATGTGGTCAGATGAGACCACAATAGAGCTTTTTGGAATCAACTCCACTTACCATGTTTAGAGGATGAGAACAACCCCAAGAAAACCATCCCAACTGTGAAGCATGGGGGTGGAAACATCATACTCTGGGGGTGCTCTTCTGCAAAGGGGACAGGACGACTGCACCGTATTGAAGGGAGGATGGATGGGGTCATGTATTGTGAGATTTTGGAAAACAACCTCCTTCCCTCAGTAAGAGCATTGAAGATGGGTCATGGCTGGGTCTTCCAGCATGACAATGACCCCAAACACACAGCCAGGGCAACTAAGGAGGGGCTCCGTAAGAAGCATTTCAAGGTCCTGGAGTGGCCTGGCCAGTCTCCAGACCTGAACCCAATAGAAAATCTTTGGAGGGAGCTGAAACTCCAAACCTGAAAGATCTAGAGAAGATCTGTATGGAGGAGTGGACCAAAATCCCTGCTGCAGTGTGTGAAAACCTGGTCAAGAACTACAGGAAATGTCTGAACAAAGGTTTCTGTACCAAATATTAAGGTCTGTTTTTCTAGTGGATCAAATACTTATTTTATGCGATAAAATGCAAATTCATTTTTTTTTTGAAAATCATACAATGTGATTTTCTATTTTTTTGTAGATTCTGTCTCTCACAGTTGAAGAGAACGTACGATAAAAATCACAGACCTCTCTAATCTTTGAAGGTGGGAAAACCTGTAAAACTGACAGTGGATCAAATAGTTATTTGCCTCACTGTGTTGCTTTTTCTTTTTTAAACTTTTTAAACTGAGCAGTTGCTCAGTTTAAAAAATATGTTTTCATATGTTCAAGTTCAGAAAATGTCCCGTAACTCCACATGTGAATTAGTGTTGTCAAAAATATTAAGAAAATATTTTCTCCCTCATCTTCCTGGCTTAGATTACCCCACAGACAGGCCGCTGCAGTGCACGTTAGCCCCACTCCTTCTCACTAAAGTGACAACCACATTAGCTACAAAAATCAGGGTTGGTTTGGTCACTTGTTTTTATTTCATTTAACCTTTATTTAACCAGGTGAGTGCCACTGAGATCTCTTTTGCAAGGGAGACCTGGACAATTATAAAGTTTGCAGTCCACCTAACCTTCATGTCCTTAAATGTGGGAGGAATCCGGAGCACCCGGAGGAAACCCACACAAACACAGGGAGAACATGCAAACTCCACACAGAAAGGTCACAGGTGGGAATTGAACCCATGACCTTCTTGCTGTGAGGCAAAAGTGCTAATCACTAAGCCATTGTGTTCCCGCGGCGTGCACGCTCACATCTCTGTAAGCTAAATGGACTGCATTTATATAGTGCTCTTCCATGTGCATCAAACGCTCAAAGCGCTTTACAATAACGCCTCATATTCACCCAGATGTCAGGCTGCTGTGCCCACGACACACCGGGAGCACCTAGAGGATTAAGGACCTTGCCCAAGGGCCCTTAGTGATTTTCCAGTCAGGCTGGGATTTGAACCAAGGATCCCCTGGTCTCAAGCCCAACGCTTAACCACTGGTTAAGCACCATCAGCTCCCCTTGTCTTGTAAGATGTCTTGTAAATCACTTCAGAGGTATTAACTGGTTATAAAAACTGTTTTTAGATTTAGAAGTGTTTATTTCTCACTAATTTTCACATAATATATGAGAAATATATTACATTTATACAGAAACACAAATATTTCGGAGCCATTGTTTCCACCATTTTGGCTGCCTGCTCACTCTGATTGGCAGTCACCATGTTGCGCGGCTCAGCATTTGCATAAATAGACTTTGGATCTATTTTAGGCCCACCTACCTTGCAATAGAGGGACCATTGTCTCTTGTTGCTGCAAAACAGCCGCTTTGATTGAAAATGAACAGCAAGTTCACAGTAAATTTTGCAGAGTAAAATGTACTCTGCTGGGATAACATTTGGTCCCTGTCCAAATAGAGTTAAATATACTCTATGACAGTGCTAAATCAACTCTATCACAACTCTAACTCTTATTGGAGTAGAAAAACTTGATTTGACAAGACAGTAGAGCTGATTTCACTCTATAATAGAGGGTATTTTACTTGTTTTAGACTGGGACCAAATGTTAACCCAGCAGAGTAAATTTTACTCAGCAAAATTTACTGTTTATAGACAACAGTACAGTTAAAGGTGATTAATGGTGTATGTCAACAGAATTATGTTTTATTTTTGTAAATTGAACAAAACTGGATCGGGTTTGTTAGCTATTTGAATGTATTACATTTATTTCTGAACTTTAAAATCAGTTTGGGGTTGTGATATACACCACCAAATAATATAAAGAGGTCAGGACCAGTGGTCCCTAGGACCAGTGGACCCTACAACCAATGGACCCTAGGACCAGTGGACCCTAGAACAAATGGACCCTAGGACCAGTGGACCCTAGAACCAATGGACCCTAGGACCAGTGGGCCCTAGGACCAGTGGGCCCTAGGACCAGTGGACCCTAGACCCAGTGGACCCTAGGACCAGTGGACCCTAGGACCAATGGACCCTAAGACCAATGGACCATAGAACCAATGGACCCTAGGACCAGTGGACCCTCCCCTAACAGCTGTTGCCTCTCGTTCAGTCACCGAAGTTAAAAACAACAAACTCAAGAACACCTGCGGTAGATTTCAGGGTTTATGTTGTTAGTAAGTTCAACATCAGTTTTTCTGAGTGCAGTTTAGAAATGTATCATTTAAACAACTTAAAACGGGCTACAAGTGAGCAGTTAAGTGCTAACAAGATAGCATAGCGGCTGAGGACTGACACACTGAAGTCTTCCATGTGTTGGCAAGACTCAGCAGATGGCAAACAGGATTTTCTCATGTTTTCACTGACTGTTAGCATGAGAACTACATGCCATAGTGCGAGGTGCTATGAAAGTTAAAAACTTTCAGATTTTTTCTGGTTCACACAGGGACAATGATGACGGTTATTTCCAAATACACCAAGAAATCAACATCAGAATGTCACCAGCTCTGTAAACCACCAGGAACTCCCCCTGCTATAGTTGGCCTCGACTTTCCTTTCATTAAATAACTAGCTCTTTAAAAAAAAGACTGACCCAGAGCGAGTAGCAGGTCTTCAGGGGGTCCTGAGGTCCTTGAGAAGAAGCTTGGGGCTGAGACGGGGAGTTCAACCCGCTGGTCTGAATCAAGGACTGAGGCCAGACAAACTCATACTCTGTCTGCATTTCTGAATGTTTCCTCCTCTGGATGATCTGCAGAGAGAGAAAGATGGGATGTGGGAGGAGGAGGAGGACGAGAAGGAGGAGGAGGAGAAGGATGAGGTGCAAACCCAAGGAATATTGTTCTTCTGCACAGGCAGAATTTATCATCATGAACTTTGTAATGCAGAGAACGTTCATGCGATATTGAGTTCCAGCAAGCACGGCTGTTCATTTCATTTTTAATGAGGTGGCTAACAGATGTTAATTAAAGTGAAATGCTATTAAACAAGTGTACAGTGTACGTGTATCATTTACTGCGTGCACAAACGAGGAGATGCAATTAAAGCAAAAAGTCATTTAAATTTTTCACACAAGTCTGCACATTCCCCAATAAATAGGTTCATATTTATCAAAGGTTTTCTCCTTTTTTTGATGGCCTCATTTATTGGTTTGTTTCAGCAACAAGACTGAAAAACTAATTAAGTAATTTTCAGGAAACTGATGAAAAAATACGACCCCATACTGCAAACCGATTCTTTTACTTTTTCATTTCAATTTATGAGCAACTCCACCCCAATTTGTTGAAACATCTGAGTGTGTAATTCGACAATGTCACAGGACCAAAATTAACTGGACAAATGTTTGTAGGCCACCCAGAAAGTCCGAACAACTCTGAAGGAGCCGTGAGCATCAACGGCCAAAATATAGAAAATAGAAAAACATAAAACCTACTTTCTGTACAATTGCTGTAGCAAGTTCCTCTATGAGTTCCTCTTTGTGGTCCAGCAGGTACCGAGCCTCGTTCTGCTTCTCCTGCAACACAGCAAAAAGCAGATTCTGTTCAAAGCGACCCCATGAGGGTCTGTGGCAACAGAACAAGTACCACCTGCTGGTACCCTGAGGGAGCAAAAACAAATAAAAGAAGAGGAGAAGAAGAAGAAGAACAGCGTGATGCCTCACCAAGCTGTCACTGAACTCCTCCGCCTTGGCGATGGCCTCCTCTATGGCCTCCTCAGCAACACGCAGAGCGACAGTGAGCGTCTCCGCCATGCTGTGTCCTGATGTCACAAAACATCACGTGTCACTGTTGTTTATGACATCAAACCAAAGTTAAAGTAAATAGAACACATCTGTGTTGAGGACCGGAGTCATCGAATGAGTGACGCTGGGTCAAGTCGGCTCTGGGAGCATGCCCGTTGTCACATTATGCCAGTGATTTTCAAGCTTTTTTGAGCCGCGGCACCCTTTTTATATTTACAAAATCCTGCGGCACACCACTGTCATGTGTCATGTGTCATGCACCACTAACTCGACTGTCTCCACACGGTGCGTTAGCACGTTAGCAACATGTGCGGTACAGATATGACGTAACATAGTATACTATAGTAATGGAGCTGTATACGAGGTCTATTAGGTAATAAACCGACCCTTTTATTATTTTTTTTTAACTATATGGATTTGAATGACGTGCGATTACATCAATCATGCTTGAACCCTCGTGCGCATGCGTGAGTTTTTTCACGCGTGTCGGTGACGTCATTTCCCTGTGGGCAGGCCTTGAGTGAGATGTGGTCCCGCCCTCTCGGCTGAATTCCTTTGTTTCACACGCTGCTCGAGATGGCGCGCGTTACTTTATCAAAATTTTTTCTGGACCTGTGAGGAATATGCGAGTGGACACTATTGGAGAAATTAAGCTGGTTTTCGGTGAAAAGTTTAACGGCTGATGAGAGATTATGGGGTGTTTCTGTCGGTGTAAGGACTTCCCATGGAGCAGGACGTCGTGCAGCGCTTCCAGGTGCCGTCGTCGGCCTGTTTCGACCTGAAAACATCCTAATTTAAGGCTTAATTCACCCAGGACGTCCTGAGAGAATAGAGAAGATTCAGAAGAGGCTGGCATGAGGACTTTATGCGGACATTCCACTGTTTAAGGACATTTTGTAATGAAAGACGTGTTGAAAACCATTTGTAAAATTCAGGCGGCTTTTGATGGCTTTCAACAAGTGAGTAACTGAGAAATTGTTTAACAGCTTGGGCATGTTCCAACTTGTCCATTAAGGTTTCCAACGGAGGTGTTTTTCCTGTCGCGACCCCCCGCGGTCGGGTCCGGCCCGACGTGCGACTGTGCCCGCACGTTCTTTCATTACAAAATGTCTGTTAACAATGGAATGTCCGAATAAACTCCTCATGCCGACTTCTTCTGAAAGTTCTCTGTTCTCTGACGACTTACTGGGTCAAGAGAGCCTGAAATGTGGAAGTTTTCAACTTGAAACGGCGAGACGCTGCCGTCTCGAAGCGCAGATCACCATCAGGCGCCGTGGGCCGTCCTTACGGCGACACTACCAGACCAAAATCTCTCATCAGCCATTAAAATTTTTAACGAAAAACAGCTGAATTTATCGAATGGTGTCCACTCAGTTGTGCCTTAGAGTTTTGAAAAAATTTTGATCAAACAAAGCAGCAGTCTCTGAGCCATTCCTAAACAATGAAAAAAATCGACGAGAGGGTGGGCGACTCCTCACTCAAAGACTGCCCACAGGCGAATGACGTAACTGACAGGTGTGAAAAAACTCTCGCATGCCCACGAGGGTTCAAGCATGTCTGATGTAATCACACGTGATTCAAATCCATATGGTTTTTGAAAAAAATAATAAGGTCGGATACTTTTCTAATAGACCTCGTATAAGAACTAGAGAGCGCAGTCCCATTGCTGCACACTAAATGAAAACGTCCCTTCATGAACAGCGACATGACGTCTCCTAACCGGGCAAAATATTGACAAAGTACCCGGATGTTAATGCAGTTTCAGTGGAGATTTGCGACTGAACACACTCAGAAAAATGCTCACAAAATACGTGTTAAAATGCCATTTTGACCTGGATATCGAGCCAGTAAAATTAAATTAAATTATGTGAGGAAAGTATTAAACTTACTCTGACACACACACATTCACAAATATTAGTGTTGAAAGTTACACGGATCTGTGCTGATAAGCTACGCTGCTCGGCTGAGCTGCTGCTGCTGTGTTCAACCCAGCGCGGCTCCTAAAACCATTACAATACATTTATATATATTATATTTTTACACAATTATCCTTTATTGACCGAGTTTCATTCATGAAGTCAGCGGTGTGTGTGTGCACATCTCTGTGTGTGTGGCAGCACAGCGCGGGTCATTAATCTCATTATTTTAAGGTGCAAAAAAAAAAAACTCCTCAGTCTTGTCAAACAATTTTTAGTCACTAACGACAAGAACTTTAACTAGACATTGGTCTAGCAGTGGAAAATATCAACTAGACATAAGTGAAATTAATGATCCGTGTCATTGGGCGACACAGGTACGGCAGGAGACATACAGCTGTTTATCATCCAAATATCACGGACAAAGTGACAATAACCAAAACCACTTACTTATGGAAGGAAATATTGTCTCCCTTGTTCCTCCGTTTGTGACTTTGCCAACATGCGCAGCTTTCCGGCATATTCCACCTGTCTCTTGATGAGACTAAGTGAACTTCTATGCACACAAATCACTAACTTGCCCGGAATTAAAATGGCGATCACGCCTCCATGCCAGCACATGGCTCAGCGCTACTGCGTGCTTTGCTGCCATCTACTGGAATAAAAGAGCATTACACCATCTGCCACACTTACAGCACATACACCCGATAATGGTGATATTTGATAATTGCCCACGGCACCCCTGACGATCGATCACGGCACCCTTTTTCTGCAGCTCTTACCAACAGGGATCGATGTTGTTCCCCCTCGGACGAGGAGTCTGAGACTTTTTAATGATGTATAGTGCTGTGAAAAATTGTTTGCCTCCTTACACTCTTCAATCACAGCCACAGAAGTCTAGAACTTATTCAGGGTTGCCCTGGTGTCTTGGTGGCTTTCCTCACTCTTCACCTTCTTATACAGTCACTCAGTTTTTGAGAACTATCGACTCCACACAGATTTACCATAGAGTGCTATACTGTTTGTATTTCGTCATAATTCATGTAAATAATGTCCAAGACACAGTCAGTGTCTTGGGAATGTTCATGTATCCATCCTCGGACTTGTCCGAAGAAAACTGTATATAAAAGTGATGGTTTACATGTGCTATACTAAAGGGGGAACTTACTTATTCACACCATCATTTTGGCTTTTAGATTTTTAATTTATTTATATCAAACTGTAGAGATTTACTTTCACTGTGAGTTTAAAGAGCATGATTTTGGAAAATCTAATATACAAGGCCTGAATTTTTGTTTTGTTTTTTGATGTCCTAATAAAAATCTAACATGTAAAGGCTCAAGGGGGCAAACACTTTTTCACAGCACTATAACTCTGTGTGTGTGCATGTGTGTGTGTAGGTTAAAGGTTACTGTAATGCCTACCATCACCACGAAAGACCTTTGACAACCTTTGAGGGGAAACGGTGTGAAATAATGAACGTCACCTTCATTCTGCTTGTAGAAGGCGGAGTCACTGCCACAGACGCTGCCATTGTTGTCGTTACTTCCCTCGTGAACGCTGCTTTCTGAAAAACAAAAGCGTCAAAGGAAGTCTTCAGATAAAAGCTGTCAAAGAGAATCTGTCTAAATATTGAGCTGCTATCACATCACATAATCAGGTTACTTATACACCGCACGTGCACGCGCGCACGCACGCACAACATGAAGCTGCTCTGTGTCTTTGTCACAGTGGTTTGTTTCTGTGACTTTCCTTATTTTGTGAAAACAAAGGAGATGACAGCTGATCTGACAGTTGTCGTGGTCGTCTCTGCAGCGGCTATTATCCGCTTCGCCACGGCGCCAAAACACTTCTTTCCAGATTTATGTTCGTCCTCATGTCTTTTAATATCTGAAAACAAAACATGTTTTTGGTGACTATAATCTGCTCAGAGAAACTTTACCTCAGCAGACACCCAGACAAGGTGTCGTGCAGAGGTGTCAAAGTCGTGGCCTTGGGCCGTTTAGCAGCCAGTACCTTGTTCGTCTTTGTTCTGTACTTCACGGAGATCCTGGCTAAACGGGCGTGGAGGACATCCAATCGCCATCCTACCATTCCCACCCTCATCTAGAAAAGTTGGCAGTTAATCCTGTCACGCTTCGAGCACATGTGCCAGAAAAATTGTAGTTAGTGTTTTTATATAATGCCTGAACAGATTCTTGTCGTGTGATTGGTGGTTTGTATGTCACATGATATGGATTATTCATACCATTTGCCACTGTGTTCCATTCACAGTGCAATTTTGGTTCTATACGTGTTGTGCCGGACCCACAGAACCACACAGGTGATGGTGCTCCAGGTTCAACATCAAAAGGACAAACTTCAACCAAGATGTCCTTTTTTTAAGCACATCCACTGAATAACAGCTGTGACCCCCCCCCATGTCAGCATCCTGTGGAGGGGGGTTCTCTCTGTCACTCTTGTGAGTCACTCCAGTTCAGTGTTAACAACACAGCCTGCCGTCCTCACGGGCTGCACACTTGTCCAGTGTCACTTTTCATAAAACAATGTCATTTGAGTGTAATTTGCATAATGAGGCACACCCGCTTCATGTAATGATCACCGAATTGTTGGATTCAACTCAGATGTGATTCACAATTACACCAAAGTGAACTCTATGCAATTTGTTACTTAATGCATGTATTTTAAGTCAATTTGTGCCATTTTTCCATTTGTGGTGCACCTTAATGACCTACGTCTACCAAATTTGGCAGACAACCTTTGCTCATTGCCATGCATCATTGTGCAACGTTTCATGAAAATTCAGTAAGGTATGTCTTCTATAATATATTTCAGTTCTAAGGTAGAACTATACTAGTGTATACTAAGGTATATATAAGGATATCAGGTATATTTTATATATTATATATATATATATATATATATATATATATATATATATATATATATATATATATATATATAAGGTATAAGGAGATCATGTTTATCTCAAGTAATGTTGGGAAGACATGCAAGATTTTCTGTTGTGAGTGCTCCCTGCAGTAAAGTTGGCAGTTTTTGACCTACCGAACTCATTTTAATAAGTTTAGCTCTTAATCTCTTAATGGTCCATAGGTTCTACTTGCAAAGACTGGTGATGATCAAAATGATGGCTTGGAATGAGATGCATTTAAAGGTTTTACATATTTTATAATGCTGAGTAACAATAGGGAAAAACAGAAATGGGTGTGGCCTATATCAGACAATTTGTCACACTCTGAAGAATCTGTGGATGTATGAATTCTGATTGTGCAATAAACTGTTTTGGAGTTCTGGTCAAAAATGTTCAGAAAATGCCTTTTTCTTCATTATGGGCCGCACCCAGAGGCACAGAAATGTTAGTTTTTCTGTGGCCCTACCTTGTGCTGGTATGTATCATCCCTAGAAATGTCATCTTAACAGGTTAAATGGTCTGAGACACACCCACTTTTCAAATTTAAAAAACAACAGGCCACGCCCTTTTTCAACAATGATGTCCTTATGTATTTCAGACCTGTTCCAAGTTATCCATGTCAAATTTGATATAACTCCGATAAGCCAATTTTGAGATATAAACTGTAGATACTGATGGCGCCCCCTAGTGTCCAATAGAAACTATTTTAATCAGGCTGCCTCTTTACTACTCTGCATCAGCTAAGTCCAACTTCCTGTGTCACCTGTTTGTAACAGGAAGTTCATCCTTGATTTCTCAGGTAGGTTCAGACCCATCAAGCTCATTTTAATAACACAAGCTTCTGAGCTCCAGTAGAGGTCTGCATGTAAAGTTTTGTGTTGATTAGAGGAAGGGTCTGGGATGCGCCTGAAAAAGTCAAGTTTTGCATATTTTGCTAATTTGTGAAAAAAACTATCTTGGTGTAAATGGGGGCGTGGCCTAACTCCAGAGATTCAGCTCGAGTAAGTGAACGTGTCCATATAAGGCACTTGAATGTGTGATGGTTTGGGAGTTAAAGGCAAAAACTCAAATCTGTTGCTATAGCGCCCACTATAGGCGGATTTGTTTACATTTTTGGTGTCTGAGTTACGTGCAGGGGTTTGTGCCAGTTCTGAAAGTGGCACCTCTCCAGTTTTTAAGCTGCAGTATTGCATTTTGTGGGGGGGGGGAATAAATAAATAAATAAAACTTAACAAAAACAGCAGGGTTTCCCGCCATGCTAGTCGGGCTTGGACCCCTAATTATACATACGTGATATTGTTAGAATCATTCAAAGTCTCACAATTCAGCTCACAGCCATTGGACAAGTTATTACACAATAATAATAATAAAAAAACACAGAACTGATTTAATCTTTGCGTGATTTCGAGCCCAATGATCCTCCAAAGCAAACATTACTGCAGTGTGTCAACAGCACGTATGAGAGTGTCAAACCTCATATTGGTCGCTTGAAGAGTGTTTTTCTCTTTGATTGAATAATCAGGTCCCATCTTATCTTAGGGACCTCGTAGTACCATATTACCCCATTAGAGCGCTTCGCTCTCAGACTGCAGGCTTACTTGTAGTTCCTGGGGTTTGTAAGAGTAGAATGGGAGGCAGAGCCTTCAGCTTTCAGGCTCCTCTCCTGTGGAACCAGCTCCCAATTCAGATCAGGGAGACAGATACCCTCTCTACTTTTAAGATTAGGCTTAAAACTTTCCTTTTCGCTAAGGCTTATAGTTAGGGCTGGATCAGGTGACCCTGGACTATCCCTTGGTTATGTTGCTTTAGACGTAGACTGTGGGGGGGTTCCCATGATGCACTGTTTCTTTCTCTTTTTGCTCTGTATGCATCACTCCGCATTTAATTATTAGTGATCGATCTCTGCCCCCTTCCACAGCATGTCTTTTTCCTGGTTCTTTCCCTCAGCCCCAACCAGTCTCAGCAGAAGACTGCCCCTCCCTGAGCCTGGTTCTGCTGGAGGTTTCTTCCTGTTAAAAGGGAGTTTTTCCTTCCCACTGTAGCCAAGTGCTTGCTCACAGGGGGTCGTTTTGACCGTTGGGGTTTTTCATAATTATTGTATGGCCTTGCCTTACAATATAAAGCGCCTTGGGGCAACTGTTTGTTGTGATTTGGCGCTATATAAAAAAAAGTTGATTGATTGATTGATTGATTGTTCAAATGGTTCCTGAGGGATTCAGGAACCTTGTGCATTTTTAATTTAACACCCCTCATTTAAATAACCTGTTTCATAATCCAAAACTGAAAGTTCTACCAAAACAACATCTGTGTGCTGAAGGGTTGAGTGAAGTTTAAACCTGAAATGTGTTGTATAAATAAACTGAATTTTTTAAAACCTCTATAGCTCTCAGACAGGTCCACTTTGTGCTGAGTGAAGCAGAGACGGAGAGAAGGTGCTGTGGTTCCACCCGATCAGACTTTAAAACCATTTATTTCCTGAGTGGATCATTAACTCCCCTTCGATATCTCTCCCACGGCTCTCGTTTGTTAGACCCGCCGCTCGCAATCAAACACTTTGTTATAAAGACAAACTATCTGACAATCCAGGAGATGGATCTGCCAGACTTCCGTCGTAGAAAACCTGGGTCACGACAAAACATAAGAACCTTGTGGCTCCATTTCTCTGATTCTTACTCAGAGCCAAAACACACTTCCACCACAGACTTTGGTCTTGTTCCAGACGTTCAGGCTCTGCGGCTGTCAAAACAAAAACCAAGTCAAAGCCAACGATCCCAGTTGCTGGCCTCACAAATTCATCCAGCAAAGAGGAGGGTCCAGTCCACAGTCCAGTTTAGACAGGGTCCAGGTCCTGGCAGAAAGCCTGGAGAGAGTCAACCGATCCTGTTGCTTTGGTGTGAGACTGATTTCGAGGAGCCAGAACCACTCACTGATCCTGTGCCATACCTCAGTCTAAGGCAGCCAGAGGTACCACGACTGGATCACAGCTCAACATCTCCCACGACCCCACTTACTGCTAAAGTACACACTTGCACAAAGCAAAGAAATTCTACTTAAACATTATGTAGTGTTAAGGAGTCGAGACCATCTAACTCAGCAAGGAAATTATGAAGGCAAGCGTTCCAAATACATCAAAACTAAAAAAAAGTCAGAACTCCTGCCTGCAGCAGACGTTTTGCAAACTGCTGTTTTACAGGAAACAGGAAACAAAGCTCCAAATCTTTAAGGTCGATTCTGTTCTTAATGTGCGACGGTGAGACTTGGACTGTAATCGCTCACCTCAGGTACTGACAGGATGTCTCGAGTATCAGGTCTCTCTTTCAGATGGTTGGGCATTCGTGGTGTCATGTAGTCTCCAATATTTTTCTTGATGTCTTTCTGCCACCTGATTCTGTTTTTTATTTCTCTCTGTCTGAGGTGTGGCTTCATCCAGAAGAAGGAGTGGGTGTTTTTCTTCTGCAGGTCTCCTGTCCTCTACACCAGCATGGACTCCCAAAAATTTCCTGTATATCTGTATTGTCAAC
This sequence comes from Thalassophryne amazonica, assembly GCF_902500255.1. Classification (NCBI taxonomy): domain Eukaryota; kingdom Metazoa; phylum Chordata; class Actinopteri; order Batrachoidiformes; family Batrachoididae; genus Thalassophryne; species Thalassophryne amazonica. The sequence goes on from NC_047103.1 coordinate 7,054,911, forward strand.
TGTGTCTGTAGCATGGCCCAAGCAGAGGGTCACCCCTTTTAGTCTGGTCTGCTTGAGGTTTCTTCCTGAAATCAGAGGGAGTTTTTTCTTACCACTGTCACCTGTGTTCTTGCTCTGGGGGTTGGTAAAGTTAGACCTTACTTGTGTGAAGCACCTTGAGGCAGATTTGCTGTGATTTGACGCTACATAAATTAAATTAATTGAACTGAAATGAGTTACTTAAGAAAACTCAGAGGCAAGTTTTCTAACTGCATTGTGAGGAAACATCAGCTACGGCACTAATCACGTGGTGCATGATCCAGCACACAGCTGCCTCAGTGTCGAACACAGCAACTGCGCCCACGTCTCACCTAGGTGTGGCAGATAGACAGCTACTTTCAGGAGGTGGGGATGGACGGCGGTCTGCCTGGGTGGTTCCCAAACAGGACCCAGGGCAGCTCCATGGTGTGGTGCAGCAGAGCACGGTACCATCTAGTGGTGTAATGGACCACAGCTGAGCCGTGTTCCATATGAACCTCCCCAATGCTTCAGCATGTATATGAACGACAGATTAATTACAAAATTAAATAAATTGCTTTTGAATAAATAATGGCTTAAATCTCAGTAGAAATACTTCGTTGCTGAACTTAAGTAGAATTTTGATGCATCTGTACTTTACTTCGTTATTTACATTTCTGGCAACTTTCACTTTTACTCCACTACATTTCCGTCAATAAAATGTTTACTTTTACTCTGATACATTTCCCTTAACCATCATTATTACTCGTTACTACAGTATAAAAGTAGAAGAAATTTGATTGGGCAATGCCTGTTTGCGGAGGTGAGTAAGTAAGCCGGAGCGCAGCGCCTTTCAGCTCTGCAGCATCAAGTGTTTGACATAAAACAAGTTTAAAAGATGACAGGTTGAATCTGCGGTCTCGCTGAGGAGGAGGAGACTGTGGAGGGTGAAAACCATCTGGGCTTCGGACTCCAAACTGTCATGCTCGGTCCCAGCTCATGGTTTAGGTCCTAGTCTTTGCATAATCTCCTCTGATTCTCTGGTTTTGCTTTTCATATGTTCATACTTTATCATGTTAGTCTCTGTTTGGTTCAGTTTGTTGTTTTTGGTTTGTTTATTATTTAGTCACTGGTTTCATTCAGCACCTCATCATTTAGTTTGCATTCATTCAGCCATTCATTGCTTTTCCTTGTATTACACTTTCATCACTGGTTCATTCTTTGCTTGTTATTTATTGTGTAGTTTGTATTTGTTCAGTCTGGGTCTTTTAATTTATTTTAGTCTTAGTTTAGTTCTGTTAATCACATTTGTTGTATAATGCTTAGTCACAGGTTTTTGTTATTTATCTTTGGTGTTGCTCATCAGATTATGTTCCAATTGTTATTAAATAAATGGTAAATGGACCGAATTTATAAAGCACTTTTCCATCTGCATCAGACGCTCAAAGCGCTTTACAATTATGCCTCACATTCACCCCGATGTCAGGGTGCTGCCATACCGGGAGCAATAGGGGATTAAAGGCCTTGCCCAGTCAGGTGGGGATTTGAACCCATGATCTTCTGGACTCAAGACCAACACCTTAACCACTAGACCATCACCTCCCCTGGTATTCATGGCATTTTCTATTTATCAGTTATCTTGTTTTATTCATTGCATTATTCTGTATTCATCAGGTTTTGTTTAATTGCAGTTTAACTAATTTTTTCACACTCCACTCATTTTGGATTTTAATTTTACTCAATACTTTTACTTAAAGTACATTTGTAAGTATAAGTACAGTAAATGTCAGATACTTTAAGACTTTTACTCAAGCAATTTTTTTAAAGGAGACTTTAACTTTTACCAAAGTAATTTTATGCTAAGATACTTGTACTTTCACCCAAGTGTCACTTTGAGGTATTTTATAAAAGACTGGTAAATCTTGATGAAGAGTTGCAGTGAAATCAAAGTAGATTCAAGTAAATGGAGGATGATAAAAGCAGACAGCCTCTGTCACCTTCTGCTCAGCACGGAAAGAATCACTTTGAAATATCAGGAATCAAAGACAGCAAGTCTGCAACTCCTTCACCATGCTGTCCAGAGCCCACTGAACCGAGGCCGCTTGGAGTCCACTGAGCTCCAGAAAAAAAAAAAAAAAAAAAAAAAAAGACATTTCTCCAACTTTTTCCAAGTGGTGCATTACTTGGAAAATCATTTAAGACCTTTTTTTGCGAACCCAAAACTTTGCACAATCTGCGCCTAAAATCTGTGGGTTTTGGGAACTGTTGCAGGCCTTGCAGCAGCAGCACGTTTCCTGACCTGAACATCTAAGTACGAGGTCTGTCCAAAAAGTAACGGACCTTTTTATTTTTTTTCAAAACCATATGGATTTGAATCACGTGTGATTGCATCAGCCAAGCTTGAACCTTCGTGCGCATGCGTGAGTTTTTTCACACCTGTTGGTTGCGTCATTCGCCTGTGAGCAGGCTTTGTGTGAGCAGTGGTCCACCCCTCTCGTCAGATTTTTATTGCGAATAAATGTCTGAACGATTTGGAGCTTTGCTGCATCAAATTTTTACAGAAACTGTGAGAGACAGTTAGGTGGAAACCATTCAGAAATTTCAGATGGCTTTCAGGGACGATTTTATGGGGATCACACAGATTAAGGAGTGCTCCAGCCGGTTTAAAGACTGCCCACAGCAGCTGAGAGCGCGCCGCACTCTGAGCGGTGATCGACAGGCTGAAACCCCACTGAAACAACCAGATCATTTCCAAAGTGAAGGCTTTGTTGATCCGGGACGTCGTCTGACTACCACAGAACTAGGAAGAAGACGTGGACATCAGCACTTTTTCGGCACATTCCACTGTTACAGGAGTTTTTTTTCATGGAAAGAGGAGCGGAGGGATTCGCACGTCGGGGCGGAGCCGCATGGCGCAAAGCAACGCCGTGATGAAGCCTCACAGGATATGTTCTGGCATGTCCAGCTCATACACAATTTCTTGGATAGTCACACGACTGAAAAGCCACCGAAAGCCATCTGAAAGCCGTCCTGTGAGACCAACACGGAGGTGCTTTTGTCCGCGCCATTCACAGCTCTGTGGTGCATCCCTCCGCTCCGAAGGAAATGTTGTTATGTAATAACATGTATGTGTCACCGGTTCTGTTCATTACCTTTATGGACACAATTTGTAGGCGCAGTCAGGGTGTAGAGGGGGTCCGGTTTGGGAACCACAGAATCTCATCTCTGCTGTTTGCGGACAATGTGGTTCTGTTGGTTTTGTCAAATCAGGACCTTCAGCGTGCACTGGGGCAGTTTGCAGCTGAGTGTGAAGCATCTGGGATGAAAATCAGCACCTCCAAATCCGAGGCTATGGTTCTCGACTGGAAAAAGGTGCCTTGCCCTCTTCAGGTTGGTGTAGTGTGCTGCATTGCATGGCGCTGCACCGAGCCTCTGACGCGCACACAGTGCCACATCTGTTGTGGGCTGGGGTGTTTGGCTGGCTTTGTTTTCTGTTTCTCCCACCAGGTGGTATGCATTCAGGACTGAGTGGCTGAGCATTAGGACCTCACCCTGAACACCTGAGGCTTGTTTTCACATGCAGGTCATCAGGACTCACAGCTGTGGTGTATTCTGTCTTGATCAGAGATTGCTGCATTTAAACCTTGAATGCACAGTGTGTGATTGCCAGAGACTCGACCTTGTGAGCAGACGTGTGAGATTGACGTCAGGAGAACAATCTCACCATTACGGACGCAGAGACCGCTCCAGGTTTGACGCCACAGTCTGTGAAGGAGGATTGGGTGAGGTCTCACGCTCTTCAGCACACTTCCTGAGGTAATTTGGTTTTGGTGACTTTTATGAAGTAATGACAGTGGATTTGGTGTCCCTCACACCTTGTGTTATTGAGCTGTCACGTTATGCTAATTGTCTAATCAGCTTCTGCTGCAGTGGAGATTTGAACTGAGTTGTTCCGTGCCTGCAGGGTGAGAAGCTGATATATATTTCAGCCAGGAAGTGTTTGCTGATTGTGCACCTTTTGAGCTGTGTCTCTCTGGGTGGAGAGTGTTGGACTCACCTCATGTTTTCTTTCTTCACAGACTCGGTTTGTCGCGGCCACCTGGGGGGTGTCGGCGGGGTCCCTGGGTCCGAACTGCTGAGGCTCCGGACCGTTTGCGCTGCTGAGAGCGCATTGTGTTTTCACCTCACCAGACCGCGGACATTTTTGGTTGTTTATCACTGCACTCATTATGATTATTAAATTCTGTTATCCTTTGAACCGTGCTCTGCTTATTTCATGCTGGGTCCTGTCAAACGCTGGGTCGGTGCTCCGACCGCGTCCGACACATAACAACATCCATCCATCCATCCATTTTCTTCCGCTTTATCCGGAGTTGGGTTGTGGGGGCAGCAGCTCAAGCAAAGCCGCCCAGACCTCCCGATCTACACACACCTCCCCCAGCTCCTCCGCGGGAACCCCGAGGCGTTCCCAAGCCAGCCGAGAGACGTAGTCCCTCCAGCGTGTACTGGGTCTTCCAGTACTGATGACAAAAGGTTCATGTGAATTTTAACCGTGCAGGTTAGACGGAAAACAAAACATCCGATATTTTGTATTTGCACCAGTGAATAAAGCTGCAAATTGCACGTTATTGTCCTCGTAAAACTCTCACAACTTTCACCTTTTAAAAGACCCACTTATTTGTTCTAATGTGAGAAGAGCGCATGTGCAGTGTTACAGTTTAAAGGGAACTAATGGTCGAGGAATTCAAGCAAAGACAAACTGGTCAAAAACACTGCACATCTCACACCAAAAAATAATGGGCGGAATAGTTCAGTGAAATAACATCAAGACGACAGCGTGGAGAAGAGAAAGAAAACGTCTAAATAAATGTACAGCAAACATTACCGACGTGCTGCCAGCAGCAGCGGGAGGAGGAAAATCCGCACGCTTTCTTTTTAATTAGCAAGCGGCGCTTGGCTGCAGATGACATCCTCAAGACAACGACTCAACCAACAAGATTTTTTTTTTTCCAACACAGTAGAACATAGTGCAAAATAAACTCTTCTTATTTATCAGATTTAAACTTTTGGTAACATGATGCTGGGCAGCTCAATACAACTCAGCAGGGGGCAGCAAATATCAACAGCATGAAATCACTTTATAGTTATAAATGGGACCGTGTCCACTCTCGTAATGGTTATATTATAATACACATGGGCATTGCAGCAGAGATAAAAGCTAATATTTTCAAAGGACTAACACTTCCTACTTCATGGATCTTGTAAAACCTTACATACCGGCTCATGCTCTGCATTCTCAGAATGTAGAATTACTCGTACTTTGTCTTCTTGAGGTAAAGAAGTCTGTGGGCCACAGTTCTTTCTCTTATCAAGCATGTTTGCTGTGGAATACTTTTCTTGTTGGGAAAAGATGGTTTGATTCTGTTGGGCCTTTTAAATCCTTAATAAATCTACATCTAGTCTGATTTATAATTTATGAGTTGATATCACTGTCTTGCATGTAATTTGGTCTTCCCTGATTTATCTTTTTTAAGAAGATTCTGTCTCATCAAACTTTGAAGTTGTGTGCTGTGGGCCAAGTGTGTTACCTTTGAGATCACAAACATTTTTGTTTTATTTGTGTGTTATGGTGGGGTTAATAATGTTGTTTTGTGCTAAAGTTTCATTTGTGTCGTTTTGAATTATGCCATGTGTAATTATTGATATTGAAGCACTCTGAATTGTATAATTTCATACTAATAAATGTAATATAAATTAAGTTATTATTTGTATTGGATTGGAGACCCCTAAACAGAGAACAACACTGGTGAAAAGTTCAAAGTCTTTACGTGTGTCTGATGAAACTGCAACAGTCACAACACACGGAAGCAGCTGTCTGCAGGAGTCATCTGTCACAATAAAAGTGTGAGGAGAATAATGACAGAGAAGAGAATTCTCTAAAACGCAATAAACATGTAAACACGTAGGAGACAATAGTAGAAAACAGACATCATAAAGCTAACACCAGAAGTGTGAACCAAGACATCAGTTTGGCCCATCAGCTTCTGCCTTGTTTCACTCGGGGTCGCCGCAGCAGATCAAAGTGTTTATCTGGCACAAGTTTTATGCCGGATGCCTTTCATGAATGGGCTTGAAATGGGACCCTTCTACTCTGGAAACAAGCGCACCACAGCGCCTGCTTGATTATTATAGCTGTTCACATTAGCTCCTCTAGTTAGCCTGTAGCTGACAGCGCTTGTATTTCTGTGTGTTTCGTTCTTCTCTCATCTGTTGCTACAGCTAGCCGCGTGTCCGAAGGTGCTTAAACCTCCTGCAGCTCTCTGAAGGGAAGCAACACTGAATATAAACGCAGGGAGGAAAGTGGGACAGCAGTAATCCTGTCTTTGAAATGAATGAGCGGTAAATGTGGGGAAAAAAACACCCAGACTTTTGATGCTTCATATCAGACTTATTATGCTGCAGAATTTATGAGGCTACTGAATAAAAGAAGAGTCACAGGAGGCACGTCTGAAACTCTACCGCTCGCCAAACGGTAAATGAAAAGCTGTTTGGAAAACTACAAATGATTTGATATCACAAAGTCAGAGTGCAAATAACTCACAGACACATTAAAGAAACATCACTTCAGACCTCGAAAAACTCACATCTGGATTCTGCCACTGCAAGAGGCTCTTTTTTTTTAACCCGGCACCTGCTGTTCGTATTTATCATCCTAAAACAGTATCTCAACCCCTAATGCCGCGTTCACACCGGGCGCGACGCGAGCGACTGCAGCCACAGGTTGCCGTGTAATCCCTATGTAAGGACGCGTTTTGGCGCCAAACCGCGCAGCGCAACGCGATTGAAGCGATTGAAGCGATTATAAGCATTTTGCGCGTTTGTGGCGCGATATTGCGTCGCGTCACGTTGTGTTGCCCTCCTCCCCAAGTTGAAAAATCTGAACTTTTTTGTCTCGTCTGCGATGACCAATCAGGGACTGACTATGTAGTGACGTGGAGATGTCTGGAGTTTGACTGAAGATGTGAACATGTCCTGTATCTGGTAGCAGCCTGTGAGCAGGACTTATGTCTCTTTTGTCCTTTATTTCACAATTATGACAGAGTTTTTGGAGCGAGCAGCAGCACCACAGCAGCGGGAGCTGAGTTTCTTTTTCTTTTTCTTTTACATGCGCGCGTGAGTGAATCGTCTGTGGAGATTATTTTACTTATTATCTACATAGATGTATAATAAAACAAATGGTGACTGGTTTCTAAATACAATTATGACAGAGTTTTTTGGGGGAAGAGCGAGGAGCAGTCCACAGCAGGCAGCAGAGTTTCTTCTTTTTTTTAAAATTGTTTACATGTGCACGTGTGAACGGGACAGGAGGTCCTCAAGCTGTGTCCCGCAGAGGAGGAAAGACCGCTGAAAGTAGCCGTCATCCAGATGCAGCTCCTGCAGCAAATACTCCCTGCAGCAAATACTTTCTACAACAACTCGCTCCGTGTGATCAAGGTCCGTCATGTTAACTTGACTGAAAACCGGAGCTGACGAGCGGAATGGAAGCTCCTCCTATTTGATGACGCACTGGGGCGAATTTTCGTAGCAAAAGCAGAGCGACACACCGGGCGAAGGAGGCGCGTCCGTCGCCTGGCGACCCACGCAAATTTGTAGCGTCTGATCGCGCCCGGTGTGAGCGCGGCATTAGAACAAACTTAAGCAACTATTTCAAGGTGTGTTTTCAAAGTGTGGGAGAGTGAGCCCCCCCACGACACACACACACACACACACACACACACACACACACACACACACACACACACACACACACACACACACACACACACAATTTCAACATCTTTGTGTTTCTTTATTTTTTTTTTTTTACAGATCTTAAACACATTTTAAAAGTATTTGTGCATTTTTAAGGAACTGTCTATGCAGTTACACATTCTACAGTCTTTGTAAACATTTTAAATATGTTTTTAAAGAACTTTCTATTCTTTCACACATTTTACAACCTTTTCAAACATTTTAAACATGTTTTTAAATAACTTTCTATTCTTCTATTTTTTACCTTTTGTCATATTTTAAACATTGTTTTAAAAAAAAAAAAAACATTTAAACATCTCTGTGTTTTTAAATGTATTTGGAGTAACTAACACATTTTAACATAAATAATATTAATTCAAACAGGGATGGGTATTGATAAGATTTTATTGATATCTATGCCATTATCGATTCTGCTTATCAAGCCGATTCCTTATCGATACCTCCTGTGAATTTTCTGTGTACTAAAAGTAGGCTTTAAAGGTTTTCTATGTCAACAACATTTTATTGAGTCTTAAAGTAAATAAATATGAAATTGGTCACTGGATCCTTGATTTCTGGACATAAATAAAAATTAAATCTGGAGTTTTTCTCAAAAGCATTTCGTTTCAGACATTAATGGTAGGACTGTCACTCCATCCCTCTGAGCTGAGCTCAGCCGGCTGCGCTGCACATCAGCATCAATGTAATTCATAACGAAAGCAGGACGTCTTATTTTGGGAGGAAAAGTAGTAGCTTGGAAACAGGTGTCATTTGATTTAAAACAGTGAATCGCTTTGAAGTCATTGATTCCGACTGGACTCTATCGTTCTAACTTGACTCGGCAGAGAGCGGCACAGCGTTTGGAGCTGTGTGAACAGAACAGAGGACGATTCTCGATTCTTGCCTGCAGCAAGACAAGAGTCCCAGTGAGTGACTTTAATCCGCACAAAAGTGACTCAAGACTGACATTTTTAAATGGGTTTGAGAGGGGTTAAGAAGCAGACTTGCTGCTTCTGAAAAGCAGCGAAGCAATGAACCACCGAAGCAGTGGGTCGGAGAACTGCTAATAATCGTAAAGTCAGAAATCATGAAGTCTGCTGAACCGGATATTTCTCACATAAAGAAAAGAGAGAAAATTAACAGGAATCTCAATAATAACTTCAATAACCAAACATCTGGCTGCTGTGTCATCATCTGCAAACATAATTAAAATGTAAACAAGAAGCTCACACATTCACACATCACAGAGAGCCAGTTATGGAAGGAGTGGGAACAGAATAATCTGCTCAGCTCGTGATCTGGGACACTGGCAGCCAATTCCCATAATCCTTTTTCCCAATGCTGTTTGATGTGAGCAGAGGAAAGGAGACGGAAGGAGAAAAGAGAGCGGGAAGCCTGGACAACAGACACCACAGAGACAAGGGACATTGATACAGCCGCGGACGGGTTCTCCATGAACACTGTCAAACCGCTTTACTGCAGGAAAGCCCTTTGAAGTGCTTGTGAAGTTGCATCCAATCGTGACAACCATAAAAAATTTTTCCATTTCTTCTTTGTTCTGTTTGTTTGACTTTGGACCAAAACTTTATGTTCCAGAGTACAGCGGCGAAACACCAGGAACCTGCGAGCTGAACTGCTAATATCAATGCTATGGCTACATGCTAGCCTCACCTGGATTTCTTTTTGCGATGACTCAGTACTGCAGACTGCTTATTCTACAATGTGTTTTCATAACAGAACCACATATAATACATGGAATTCACATCTGATTTGGATATTTGTTCCATAGTATCCATAGTATCTTACTGGGCTGGCAACAACTTGCCAACGGAATTCGTGAGGGTGTTCCAGAATTTTGATAAACGTTCATGTGGATTTTCCAGTTTCCTTACTGTCATGTCACTGGAATTCTGAACATGTTCAAAACTTTGCAACTTGCAAAATAGTCACAGAGTCGTCATGGGCGTCTTTAGTTCCATTTACATTCTCACACAAGTGAACCAAAGTGGCTTGAAAAATAAAAACCTGTTTTAACAAAAATATATATATTCCAACATACCACCAGAGCAGGCGTGCAAATAACCAGTGCTCATGGTGCTTGTGCATTCATTCATTCATTCATTCATTTTCTGACGCTTAGCTGGGTCTGGACTGTGGTGGTAGTAAACCAAGCACCTCATCCCACACTTCCCTATCCTCAGCCAACTCTTCCTGTGGGACCCCAAAGCATTCACAAGCTAGCTGGTTAGGTTTTACGGGCAGTGCACAAGGGCACATGCCCACATGGACACTCTGTGCTCGTGCATGTTAAAAATAAATTATGCCCAGCAGGACCTGGAGCAAAGTGCTTTGCGGGAAGAAAAATGCTTCCCTCCATGTTTTCTGCTCCACATCATTTGCTTTTAGCACGCACCAGCACCTTGAGCACCAGCTATGTGCACACCTCCACCAGATGTTTAGAATATACAGTGATACAGACTTTGAGCTTATACATAAACTTCAATTAATGGACAACACTGTTCACTCCTCCACATGCCCAAACCCAAACTCTGGACATCACAATCCAATCAGGTGGATTTCGAACACCTCCTCGCCTCTGCTTCCAGGTCTATATCCAGTCTCATCTGCTTCACTCCCTCTGTGGTCTCTCTGCCCGTCCACTTAATCCATCGTACTACAGCTCGGAATAATGCTGTGCAGTCAAAACGGTATTATCTCAGGTTTGGGATTAATGCAAAACTGCTGCCGTCTTGTACATGTGGCCCGAGCCTCCGCAGGATTAACTGGCAGAGTGAGTCCACGTGGAGAGCCGACAGGTTTTACATGGCTTTTACAATGAGACTGTTACTGTAGTACTACTGATTGGTCAGTAGATGTCACCACTGTCATCCAAAATTTGTGACATTGCTATAATTTTGTGCAAAGATGTCTTCGGTTGGTGCTGGTCAGGTTCTTGGTGAAGGTCTCATGATTAGGGATGGGTACTGATAACATTTTAGCGATATTGATACCATTATCGATTCCGCTTATCGATCTGATTCCTTATTGATTCCCTTATCAATACTTCTTGTAAATTTTCTGTGTACTAAAAGTAGGCTTTACAGGTTTTCTATGTCAACAACATTTTATTGAGTCTTGAAGGAAATAAATATGAAATTGGTCACTGGATCCTTAAACTCTGGACATAAGTGTGTGTCCTCTGAAGCCAGAGGACACACACCAATTAGCTAAACTGCAGGATTGTCTTATAGACATAAAGACATGGATGACCTCTAATTTCCTGCTTTTAAACTCAGATAAAACTGAAGTTATTGTACTTGGCCCCACAAATCTTAGAAACATGGTGTCTAACCAGATCCTTACTCTGGATGGCATTACCCTGACCTCTAGTAATACTGTGAGAAATCTTGGAGTCATTTTTGATCAGGATATGTCATTCAAAGCGCATATTAAACAAATATGTAGGACTGCTTTTTTGCATTTACGCAATATCTCTAAAATCAGAAAGGTCTTGTCTCAGAGTGATGCTGAAAAACTAATTCATGCATTTATTTCCTCTAGGCTGGACTATTGTAATTCATTATTATCAGGTTGTCCTAAAAGTTCCCTAAAAAGCCTTCAGTTAATTCAAAATGCTGCAGCTAGAGTACTGACGGGGACTAGAAGGAGACAGCATATCTCACCCATATTGGCCTCTCTTCATTGACTTCCTGTTAATTCTAGAATAGAATTTAAAATTCTTCTTCTTACTTATAAGGTTTTGAATAATCAGGTCCCATCTTATCTTAGGGACCTCGTAGTACCATATCACCCCAATAGAGCGCTTCGCTCTCAGACTGCAGGCTTACTTGTAGTTCCTAGGGTTTGTAAGAGTAGAATGGGAGGCAGAGCCTTCAGCTTTCAGGCTCCTCTCCTGTGGAACCAGCTCCCAATTCAGATCAGGGACACAGACACCCTCTCTACTTTTAAGATTAGGCTTAAAACTTTCCTTTTTGCTAAAGCTTATAGTTAGGGCTGGATCAGGTGACCCTGAACCATCCCTTAGTTATGCTGCCATAGACGTAGACTGCTGGGGGGTTCCCATGATGCACTGTTTCTTTCTCTTTTTGCTCTGTATGCACCACTCTGCATTTAATCATTAGTGATCGATCTCTGCTCCCCTCCACAGCATGTCTTTTTCCTGGTTCTCTCCCTCAGCCCCAACCAGTCCCAGCAGAAGACTGCCCCTCCCTGAGCCTGGTTCTGCTGGAGGTTTCTTCCTGTTAAAAGGGAGTTTTTCCTTCCCACTGTAGCCAAGTGCTTGCTCACAGGGGGTCGTTTTGACCGTTGGGGTTTTACATAATTATTGTATGGCCTTGCCTTACAATATAAAGCGCCTTGGGGCAACTGTTTGTTGTGATTTGGCGCTATATAAAAAAAATTGATTGATTGATTGATTGATAATAAACTCTACATGGTGGATCCTTGATCTCTGGATATAAATAGAAACAAACAAAATCTGTAGTTTTTGTCAAAAGCATTTCCTTTCAGACATTATTGGCATAAATGTCACTCCATACGTCTGAGCTGAGCTCTTGCAGCTGACTGTGCTGCATGTCAGGATGTAATTCATAAAGAATGCAGGACGTCTCAAAAAACGTTTTAGTTGATTGTAGTTTAATGTCTGTATTACAGCGTTTGGAAAGAGGTTTCATTTTATTTAAAGCAGTGATTTGTTTTGAAGTTATTAATTCCGACCGGACTCTGTCTCGGCAGAGAGCTGCGCAGCGTTTGGAGCTGTGCCAATGGAACGGAGGACGATTCTCGTTACTTGACTGCAACAAGACAACAGTCCCAGTTAATGATTTTAATCCACACAAAAGTGACTCATGATTAACAGATTTTAATGGCTTTGAGAGGGGTTAAGAAGCGGACTTGCCACTTCTGAAGAGCAGTGAATCAAAGAACCAATGAGCCAGCGGACTGAAGCACTGCTTTGTTGGTTCATGCTTCAAAGCCGAGTCGCGCTGCAGAAATGGTTAATTACAGACCTGCTGCAGGGTCTGTAATCAGCATAGAGGAATAATCAATTTCCCAACAAACACCTTCAAAAACAACGGCTGCTGATAAGGGAATTGTTAAGCAAAAAGGCTATTGATATCGATGGATCGAATCATTTCTTAACAACACCCGAAAAGAATCGGTTCTTGATACCCAACCCTACTCATGGTGCATGAGCATTATTCTGGAGTAGCGACCAAAGGTTTCTTGTGTTTTCCTAAATCTGAAATTGATATATTTTTAAAAAACCGTTTGGTTTAACTCACCTGGGAGCTCAGACAGAGCTTCTCTGTCTATGATGTGCTTTCTGTACAGAGTCTTCAAAACCTTGGCGCTGCCAAACCACTTGAAGCGACTTTTGACATTATTATAATACCATTCCAGGGACTGGGTCCTCAACAGTCTACAGACAAGGATGGAAGAAAAAAACAAAACAAATGTTAGTCTCAAAAAGGACAGATGGCAAAGTATGAGTCAGAATTTATTATGATGATAACTTTGGATAGCTCAGTGGGATAAGACATTGGTCTGCCAACATATACTGTAGAACTGGGTTTGATTCCTGGTCAAGCTACGGTTACAATATGGATCTGGAAACTAAGCAGGTCTGTGAAGTGTTTGTGATTTGTCTTTATGATAAATCTGTTATTTGGCCTCCAGCATGAAACAAGAAATGCTGGCAGCACCATTTGAAGTTAGCTAACTTTAATGTTAGCAACCTGACTAGCTGAACTTTCTACAAATAGACTTCACAATGTATTGTTGGGATATGATTCTGAAACACTGTACTTCTCTAATAAACTTTATAAAATGCGTGAAGGAGAAGTGCTGGACATTAGTTTTACCTGCTACAGCTACATTTGAGCTGTTGGTGGCTCTGTGTTTTGTTTGTGAAAAGAATAGAAGTGCTGTGCAGTAAAGACGCCACTATTTTTTTAAAATTAAGCTTCGCGTCTGCTGTCAGGCCGTCAAATTTAAAGGCTTTTTAAATTTAAATTAAATTTAAATGAGCTGTTGAGGCTAATCAAAGTGTGGCTCTGATGTCTCATTTTTATATATGTGTGTAGTCGCTCTATGTTTTCATGAAATGATGTGGATAATTAGGCGTTACAGGACGTGCGGTTGGGGTTGTTAGATCTTTTTCCAGGATTTTCCTAGTATCTTGGTGCACAGCTGGCGTCAGCCGTTAGCACAAACAGATGACTACACAACAAACGGTCCCATAAAAAATTAAAAACTCCCACAGCGGCAGCACGTTATCGCTTTGAATGAAACTCTGCCAACTTTGTGTCTAATCATTCAATCTGTGCGGCTTTGCTTTTCCATATCACTGTCACAACCATTAATGAGACGGTGGCAAACATCCTCTTCAAGAACAGGAAAGATTTTTTGAGAAAAAGTACTAAAGTTTTTGCTGCTGATGTAAATCCAGTGCTCTCAGTATGTGTCACATATTGTTTAAAAAGAGACTTTTTATGTTATTTTTAAAAATCCTTGTCTTCTTTCATGTAGAAAATAATTAATAAATAATAATAAATTTTGATAACTCCCTGACACCCAGCAGACTGACCTCTTTCCAAGTTCTTTTATTGATGACTTTAAAAAGTAATAATTTTTTAAATGTTGTTGGCTTATGTTTTTGTTTTTCACACACAGTGAAAATAAAATTTGACAACAATAATGGCATAAAAAAGTATGAGCACCTTTCAAAATAACTAAGTCATCACTTTTATAGCCAGTTTTCTTGAGACAGAAAGTCAGATGATAGATACATGAACATTTCAAAGTCACTGAATGTTTCTTAGACTTCGTTAAGAAATACAAACCGCACGGTACTGTGTGGTACATGTCTCTGGAGTAGGCAGAAAACTGAATGATTGTGCAAGGAGGAGACTAGTGAGGGAAACCACCAAGACTCCCATGACAACCCTGAAGGAGTTTCAGTTTTCATTGGCAGTCTTTGGAGAAACTGTTCACGGTGCAACTTTTGTCCGTCGTAGCTTCATGCTCAATGGCACACCAGAAGCAACAAGGGGCCTTAGTGATCTTCTGGTCTGATGGGGATTTGAACCAAGGATCCTCTGGTCACAACCACCGCTTTAACCACTTAAGCCTTACCTGCCTATCAAACCGCAGACCGAAGTCAGTCCCACAGACCAAAGTCAGCCCCACAGACCAAAGGCAGTCCCACAGACCAAAGGCAGTCCCACAGACCAAAGGCAGCCCCACAGACCGAAGGCAGTCCCACAGACCAAAGTCAGCCCCACAGACCAAAGGCAGTCCCACAGACCAAAGTCAGCCCCACAGACCAAAGGCAGTCCCACAGACCAAAGGCAGCCCCACAGACCAAAGGCAGCCCCACAGACCAAAGGCAGCCCCACAGACCAAAGGCAGTCCCACAGACCAAAGGCAGTCCCACAGACCAAAGGCAGCCCCACAGACCAAAGTCAGTCCCACAGACCAAAGTCAGTCCCACAGACCAAAGGCAGTCCCACAGACCAAAGGCAGCCCCACAGACCAAAGGCAGCCCCACAGACCAAAGTCAGTCCCACAGACCAAAGGCAGTCCCACAGACCAAAGGCAGCCCCACAGACCAAAGTCAGTCCCACAGACCAAAGTCAGCCCCACAGACCAAAGGCAGTCCCACAGACCAAAGGCAGTCCCACAGACCAAAGGCAGCCCCACAGACCGAAGGCAGTCCCACAGACCGAAGGCATGTCCCACAGACCAAAGTCAGCCCCACAGACCGAAGGCAGTCCCAGGCTGCAGATTTAGAGGAATTGATTCTCATCCAAGCCACTTCACACTCTGCTGCAAAACATCCAAATATTCATTTAAATCATTAATATTTGCATAACTGTGATTAAAAATTCCCCGGGCATAAATTTTATCTTTGAAATTAAATCTTTCATGAGCTCGAGTTAAAGGTTCATCTTAAAAGCAGCTCAAATTGAAACAAAGTCTGAATCACATTGTGAGCAATAAAAACAAGCTTCTGTCACTTTGAATATCATCACTGAAAAAATAAAATAAAAATGTTTGCTTAATTACCACAACAAATGCCATTATCTCAGAGGATTTTTACATTTGCTTGTTAGGAGGAAGACGAGCCCATTTTCACAATCATAACAAGAAGTTTGGGTCTGACTTAGAAGATTCCTTAAATTTTTATGGTCAGCAAAAAGGGGTGGAGTCACAAAATGTAAACTTTTTTTTCAAATGGTGAAAACATCTATTTTCATACAACCAATTTTCCATGAAAGTTAATAACATGCCACAGATAGACGAATTAAATGATGAATTTTCTTCTTTTTTGCGAGATCGCCATTTTAATAATGAATAGACTATTGTTATAATGATCATTATTATTATTTAAACAAAATGTGCAGAACATGTCAGGCTAGATGCGGCAATAGTTAGTGTTACATTTTCGCACACACACACACACACACACACACACACACACACACACACACACACACACACACACACACACACACACACACACACACACACATTTGGTATGGCGGAGTAGAGATTCCCCCCGTCGGAGGGATTCCTGTGGATCTCGATATTGTCTTCATTTACAGCCGCCTCATCTTAACATCAATTTGCACACGAAAAATGAAAGCTGAATAAACTACAGAGAAGAAATGTGAGAAAAACAAAGTGGCTTTGCTGAGGTTTCACATCCTGCGGAAAAGGAAACGATTTGCATAATTGAGTTTGGGAGCCGATAATAAATTGGTTCAGCTGCTGAAGAGGAGGAAAGAGCAAAAGAAGAAGAGAGAAGAGCGGAGAAGTTCACAACACCAGCGCACCAAACGGACTCCGTTCTCTTCTGAAGACTTTCGCCGTCATTCTTCTTCTAATTGGAAGAAAATACACTAATGTTCAGATGGTGTTTGGGAACCAACGCAGGCTGAGGTGTGAGGTCATAATGAGCAAAGCTACAACCCCAAAATTCCTCTCAGTGCAATAGAGTTTGGGAACATTGAGACTTCAAAGTCAAATATATGTCTTTCAACATAAACGGTTATGGCCTAGGCAGCCACCAGACCATGGCTTTGGTAACGAAACTGACAAACCAGCTCATTTCAAGGTACATGTAACTTCAAAAGCTCATATATGTTGAGAGCGAGAGAGAGACAGAGAGAAGGAAGAAGTGTCTGCTGTGGACACATTCATACAAAAGCCTGTCAGCAGGGTTGTGTGGAGTTGTGACTGAGTTTTGCAAGTTTATTTATGTGATTTTAAACATTTCAGTGCAGAAATGGTCTGTCTCTAATCTCATTCACTCTGGACATGTCTCCATCAGGTCTCTCACTTTTTTCTTTCATGGCTAAATTCATGAAAAATCTTTTTGGCAGAGTTGTGCAGACTTGCGATTTCATAATTGTGTTTCAGAATCAGAATGAGAAGAATGTTTGTCAAATATCTACAAGAATACAAGGAATCTGACTCCGGTGTGAACTGTACTCTCTCTGTACAAGCATGTATAAATATACACTAAACACCAAATAATTCACAGTAAAAATGTGCAAATAAAATGTGCAATACAAAAATGTGTGCAAAGGAGAAATGGACAGATTAAAGTTGTACATGAAGTATATGAATTAGTGAGTTTTATGGCAGGTTAAGCTGTTCATAAGCTGTTCATAAAGCTGTTCGGTATTGTATCACTTCCTGTTCCGGAGCACAGCGGTGTTTTGCTGTATCTGTTAGCTGTTTAATCTGCGCAGTTAGATTGATCTAGTTAACTAGATAACGATTTGCTTCACAGTGTAATCTTCACGTGCCTTAACTAAAGCACTCCCTCTGCTGAATCACCTCTAAATTATTTACACATTATTCACTGTGTGTTTTTAGGAATCCGCTAGCTTAGCGCAGCTACTAGCTCTTAGCCGGTTTAGCATGGCGGCTTCTCCAGTCTCTCCCGCACTTTTCTGCTCTGGGTGTGAAATGTTTATTTATTCCTCGGTGTTGTGGCTGGGGTGCCTGGCGTGCCTGGCTGGCTTTTGTTTGTCTTCTGTTTTCTGTCTTTTGTTTTTCCTTCCAGGTGGTACGCGTTTAGGACTGAGTGGCTGTGTGGCTGAGTTATCAGGACCTCACCCTGATCACCTGAGGCTGATCATGTGCAGCTCGTCAGGACTCACAGCTGTGGTGCATCTACACGGATTGGAGCATGGTGGCATTTAAGTCTGGAGTACACAGTGTGTATTTGCCAGAGACTCGACCTTGTGACCAGACGGGTGAGATCGTCGTCTAGAGAGCCATCTCATCAACATGGATGCAGAGACCACCAGGTTTGATGCTATGGTCTGTGAAAGAGGAGGGGGTGAGGTCTCACGCTCGTCAGCACACTTCCTGAGGTATGTTAGGTTTTGTGACTAACATGAGTACAGTCAGTAAATGTGGTGTCCCTCACACCTTATTATATTGAGCTGTTATGTTAGTCGTTTAATCAGCTTCCACTGCAGTTGAGTATGTGAACTGGATGTTCCATGCCTGCAGGGTGGGAAGCTGATTAGTAATTAAGCCAGGAAGTGTTTGCTGTTTGTGTACACCTTTGAGTGGTCTCTCTGTGTGTGGAGTGCGGACTCACATGATGGTTTCTTCTTTCACAGACTCGGTTTGTCGCGGCCACCTGGGGGGTGTTGGCGGGGTCCTTGGGTCCGAACTGTTTCTGGCTCCGGACCGTTAGTGCTGCTGGGAGCACACCGTCTCTCCACCTCGCAGACCGCACACTCATTTGTTGTATTTAGCACATCACTGTTATGTTATTAAATTTTGTTATCCTTTGTACCGTGCTCTGCTTATTTTATACTGGGTCCTTCAAACGCTGGTCGGTTCTCCGTCCTGTGTCCAACACATAACAGTAGTCTCTGGCCATACATCACGGACCCAGCGGTAGCAGAGACGGTAACGCACCGGGAAGGCGGCAACAGACGTTCAGAAGTTATCCGGATCAGTTGCGGGTGCTCTCCGCCCAGATGGTGCGTGTCTGAGAACCCATTACTGAATACTGATTTGTGCTCTCTTGCAGCCGTGTTCCTGTGTGGTGCCTTATCCGTGGGTCGTGGTGGAGTGTGACTGGCGACGGCTTCGCGTCACACTCCGACCGGATAAGAGGTTAAACGGGAGCTGCATGAGTGTGTTTGTAATGGGTGAACGCGCACGGCGGAGCTCTGTGGCACGGGTCGCTGTGCTTCCTGTGTTACAGTTGTAGCCCCGTTTCCCCAGGTGAAGATAACTACTGCGTCTGTTGTGTCAGCTCCGGCGTAATTTAGTTGAAGCACATTTTTAGTTGTGTGTTACGCACAGCTGCGCACAAGAAAAGCAGCATGAGTTTGTTTTCTCTGTTACCAAAGGGGTTTTTATTTTCAGCACTTTGGCTCCCTCTGTTGGTGACTGAGTCACATTACCGTCATAGCTCTTAAGGTGGAACAGGTGTGTTCCATTTGTTTGAGCTTGACAGTATAAATCACTTATTAGTTTTGTGCTGGTTCATTTTTTGTGGGTGTTTTTTTGAGTTGGTTTTTGTGTGGGATTTTTTACACCATCAGTGTCTGGGGTCGTGACCCTGCAGTCTGTCTGGAGCATAAAAAAGGACCCAAGTCACTTTATGTTAGTCTGTTAGTCTTTCTTTTTATTTCTTTTGGTTTCACCTCCCAGGGTTTGATGGGACGGTCCTCTGGGGGGTGATGGGGGGTAATTGGGTTGTTTTTTCTTTTTTCTTTTTTTTGTTTTTGTTATGCCCCCTCTTCTCCTCTGGCTCCAGCCGTGTGAGCCGTACGTGTTGGCGTTGCTGGAGTGGTGCAGTTTGGTTATGCTGGGCGTTTCCCAGGTAACCTCTGCACCCAGGAGGGGGGGGGGGGTTTGGGGTATTTTCTTTTTATTCCCTCTCTTCTCCTCTGGCTCCAGCCGTGTGAGCCGTAGGTTGTCGGCGTTGCTGGAGTGGTGCAGTTTGGTTGTGCTGGGCGTTTCCCAGGTAACCTCTGCACCTGGGAGGGGAGGGGGGGGGTTCGGGGTGTTGTTTTTTTTGTTGATTCCCTGTTCCACCTCCGGCTTCAGCGTGCCTTTGAGCCGTCTGCCATCGGCGTGGCTGGGGTTTGGGGCAGTGGAATATACCCGCAGCTGGTGGCTGGTTTGGAAGTCGGACGGGTGGCGTCGTTTTGTGCCGTCTGCCATAACCGCTGTTCCACTCCTCCCGGTTGACTTCTGGGGTATAGTCATGGTTGGTGACGCTGGACGTGCTTCCAGTTTCCACTGCGCCGAGGGGGTGGGGTTGGGGTTGTTTTGTTTGTTTGTTTGTTTGTTTTTCCTTTTGTTTTTCCCCCCAGTTTCCGCCCTCAGGGTGTGACTGTGGTGTCCTCTGGGGGGGAAAGGGCTGTGGGTCCATCTAGCCATAGACGGCCGGGGCTGGGTCCGTTGGTCATGAGGGGGGGCGTCTCCTGGGGTTGATGGAATGGTCCTCTGGGAGGCGCTGGGAGTCCCAGTGGGTGACTTTGGATCCCAGAGGGACCTCGGCTGTGGTTATTACTCCTGGAGCTGGCGGGATGTCCTCTGGGGGGTGTTGGTCCCTACATGTCGTCGGGGTGGGGGGGGGGGGGGGGGTTGTTTTGTTTGTATGTTTTTTTTTTCTTTTGTTTTTCCCCCCAGTTTCCGCACTCAGGGTGTGACTGTGGTGTCCTCTGGGGGGGAAAGGGCTGTGGGTCCATCTAGCCATAGACGGCCGGGGCTGGGTCCGTTGGTCATGAGGGGGGGCGTCTCCTGGGGTTGATGGAATGGTCCTCTGGGAGGCGCTGGGAGTCCCCGTGTGTGACTTTGGATCCCAGAGGGACCTCGGCTGTGGTTATTACTCCTGGAGCTGGCAGGATGTCCTCTGGGGGGTGTTGGTCCCTACATGTCGTCGGGGGAGGTGTTAGCGTTTTTATTTGCAAGCTTAAGTTTGGGTTGTTTTTCTTTTCTCCCCTTCCCGGGGTTTGATGGAACGGTCCTCTGGGGAGGGGTGGGTGGGGGTGGTTTGGTTGTTTGTGTTTGTCTTTTTTGTTTTATGACTACAGACTTTACACATGGTTGGACAAAGGCTGACCGCACAGGTTTAAGAACTCCTGGCCATACCTGTGCAAATCGATTGACAGAAATAAAGGCAAAGATGCAGCCAGAGGAGAAGACGTCAACCGTTCTGTTAGATGAAGATTCTGTTGGAAGATGAATGCAGATACGGTTTCCAGCCATGGTCCCTGGAGGGGGGTGTTTCTCCTGGGCCAGGTTTGTGTGGTCGCCGGGAGGCTTCCCGTGAGGGTGGGGTGCTGTTGTGGCTGGGGTGCCTGGCGTGACTGGCTGGCTTTTGTTTGTCTTCTGTTTTCTGTCTTTTGTTTTTCCTTCCAGGTGGTACGCGTTTAGGACTGAGTGGCTGTGTGGCTGAGTTATCAGGACCTCACCCTGATCACCTGAGGATGATCATGTGCAGCTCGTCAGGACTCACAGCTGTGGTGCATCTACACGGATTGGAGCATGGTGGCATTTAAGTCTGGAGTACACAGTGTGTATTTGCCAGAGACTCGACCTTGTGACCAGACAGGTGAGATCGTCGTCTAGAGAGCCATCTCATCAACATGGATGCAGAGACCACCAGGTTTGATGATATGGTCTGTGAAAGAGGAGGGGGTGAGGTCTCACGCTCGTCAGCACACTTCCTGAGGTACGTTAGGTTTTGTGACTAACATGAGTACAGTCAGTAAATGTGGTGTCCCTCACACCTTATTATATTGAGCTGTTATGTTAGTCGTTTAATCAGCTTCCACTGCAGTTGAGTATGTGAACTGGATGTTCCATGCCTGCAGGGTGGGAAGCTGATTAGTAATTAAGTCAGGAAGTGTTTGCTGTTTGTGTACACCTTTGAGTGGTCTCTCTGTGTGTGGAGTGTGGACTCACATGATGGTTTCTTCTTTCACAGACTTGGTTTGTCGCGGCCACCTGGGGGGTGTCGGCGGGGTCCTTGGGTCCGAACTGTTTCTGGCTCCGGACCGGTAGTGCTGCTGGGAGCACACCGTCTCTCCACCTCGCAGACCGCGCACTCATTTGTTGTATTTAGCACATCACTGTTATGTTATTAAATTTTGTTATCCTTTGTACCGTGCTCTGCTTATATTATACTGGGTCCTTCAAATGCTGGTCGGTTCTCCGTCCTGCGTCCAACACATAACACCTTGGCCTCCTTTAGCAGTAATGGTACTTGTAATAAGTGTAGCTTATTCGTAGTTTTAAAGGCCAGGCTGGGTGAACTGGAGACTCGGCTCCGCACCGTGGAAAATCCTACAGCTAGCCAGGCCCCTGTAGTCGGTGCGGACCAAGGTAGCTTAGCCGCCGTTAGTTCCCCTCCAGCAGATCCCGAGCAGCCGGGAAAGCAGGCCGGCTGGGTGACTGTGAGGAGGAAGCGTAGTCTTAAACAGAAGCCCTGTGTACACCACCAACCCGTTCACATCTCTAACCGTTTTTCCCCACTCGGCGACACACCTGCCGAGGAACAAACTATGGTTATTGGCTACTCTGTTTTGAGAAATGTGAAGTTAGTGACACCAGCAACCATAGTCAATTGTCTTCCGGGGGCCAGAGCAGGCGACATTGAAGGAAATTTGAAACTGCTGGCTAAGGCTAAGCGTAAATTTGGTAAGATTGTAATTCGTTACGCCAATCGGAGGTCACTAAAATTAATATTGAATCGGTGTGTAACTTTGCAAAAACAATGTCGGACTCTGTAGTTTTCTCTGGGCCCCTCCCCAATCGGACCGGGAGTGACATGTTTAGCCGCATGTTCTCCTTGAATTGCTGGCTGTCTGAGTGGTGTCCAAAAAATGAGGTGGGCTTCACAGATAATTGGCAAAGATTCTGGGGAAAATCTGGTCTTGTTAGGAGAGACGGCATCCATCCCACTTTGGATGGAGCAGCTATCATTTCTAGAAATCTGGCCAATTTTATTAAACCCTCCAAATCGTGACTATCCAGGGTTGGGACCAGGAAGCAGAGTTGTAGTCTTACACACCTCTCTGCAGCTTCTCTCCCCCTGCCATCCCCCCAATACCCCATCCCCGTAGAGACGGTGCCTGCTCCCAGACCACCAACAACCAGTAAAAATCTATTTAAGCATAAAAATTTAAAAAGAAAAAATAATATAGCACCTTCAACTGCACCACAGACTAAAACAGTTAAATGTGGTCTATTAAACATTAGATCTCTCTCTTCTAAGTCCCTGTTAGTAAATGATATAATAATTGATCAACATATTGATTTATTCTGCCTTACAGAAACCTGGTTACAGCAGGATGAATATGTTAGTTTAAATGAGTCAACACCCCCGAGTCACACTAACTGCCAGAACGCTCGTAGCACGGGCCGAGGGGGAGGATTAGCAGCAATCTTCCACTCCAGCTTATTAATTAATCAAAAACCCAGACAGAGCTTTAATTCATTTGAAAGCTTGACTCTTAGTCTTGTCCATCCAAATTGGAAGTCCCAAAAACCAGTTTTATTTGTTGTTATCTATCGTCCACCTAGTCGTTACTGTGAGTTTCTCTGTGAATTTTCGGACCTTTTGTCTGACTTAGTGCTTAGCTCAGATAAGATAATTATAGTGGGCGATTTTAACATCCACACAGATGCTGAGAATGACAGCCTCAACAATGCATTTAATCTATTGTTAGACTCGATTGGCTTTGCTCAAAATGTAAATGAGTACACCCACCACTTTAATCATACCTTAGATCTTGTTCTGACTTATGGTATGGAAATTGAAGACTTAACAGTATTCCCTGAAAACCCCCTTCTGTCTGATCATTTCTTAATAACATTTACATTTACTCTGATGGACTACCCAGCAGTGGGGAATAAGTTTCATTACAGTAGAAGTCTTTCAGAAAGCGCTGTAACTAGGTTTAAGGATATGATTCCTTCTTTATATTCTCTAATGCCATATACCAACACAGTGCAGAGTAGCTACCTAAACTCTGTGAGTGAGATAGACTATCTCGTCAATAGTTTTATATCCGCATTGAGGACAACTTTGGATGCTGTAGCTCCTCTGAAAAAGAGAGCTTTAAATTAGAAGTGCCTGACTCCGTGGTATAACTCACAAACTCGCAGCTTAAAGCAGATAACCCGTAAGTTGGAGAGGAAATGGCATCTCACTAATTTAGAAGATCTTCACTTAGCCTGGAAAAAGAGTTTGTTACTCTATAAAAAAGCCCTCCGTAAAGCTAGGACATCTTACTACTCATCACTAATTGAAGAAAATAAGAACAACCCCAGGTTTCTTTTCAGCACTGTAGCCAGGCTGACTAAGAGTCAGAGCTCTATTGAGCCGAGTATTCCTTTAACTTTAACTAGTAATGACTTCATGACTTTCTTTGCAAATAAAATTTTAACTATTAGAGAAAAAATTATTCATAACCATCCCAAAGACATATCTTTATGTTCGGCTGCTTTCAGTAATGCTGGTATTTGGTTAGACTCTTTCTCTCTGATTGTTCTGTCTGAGTTAGTTTCATTAGTTACTTCCTCCAAACCATCAACATGTCTATTAGACCCCATTCCTACCAGGCTGTTCAAGGAAGCCCTACCGTTAATTAATGCTTCGATCTTAAATATGATCAATCTATCTTTATTAGTTGGCTATGTACCACAGGCTTTTAAGGTGGCAGTAATTAAACCATTACTTAAAAAGCCATCACTTGACCCAGCTATCTTAGCTAATTATAGGCCAATCTCCAACCTTCCTTTTCTCTCAAAAATTCTTGAAAGGGTAGTTGTAAAACAGCTAACTTATCATCTGCAGAGGAATGGTCTATTTGAAGAGTTTCAGTCAGGTTTTAGAATTCATCATAGTACAGAAACAGCATTAGTGAAGGTTACAAATGATCTTCTTATGGCCTCAGACAGTGGACTCATCTCTGTGCTTGTTCTGTTAGACCTCAGTGCTGCTTTTGATACTGTTGACCATAAAATTTTATTACAGAGATTAGAGCATGCCATAGGTATTAAAGGCACTGCGCTGCGGTGGTTTGAATCATATTTATCTAATAGATTACAATTTGTTCATGTAAATGGGGAGTCTTCTTCACAGACTAAGGTTAATTATGGAGTTCCACAAGGTTCTGTGCTAGGACCAATTTTATTCACTTTATACATGCTTCCCTTAGGCAGTATTATTAGAAAGCATTGCTTAAATTTTCATTGTTACGCAGATGATACTGTAGAAGAATTTTTAGGTCCTTATTTGAACTGTGATGAACTATCAAGTGTCCTGATCTGAACTGTATGTCCTCTGACTGAACTAGCAGGTGTTCAACCCAAAAAAAAGGGCTCTATCAGTCATTTGATCTGTCAGGTACTTTCCAAGTTGGCTGATATCCCAGCAGTAATGAGCCCGCAGGCCACGTGCAGGGGGCCTCAGGCCAGCTGCACCTGTGGCCGTGAGCCCGCAGGCCACATGCAGGGGGCCTCAGGCCAGCTGCACCTGTGGCCGAAGGTCTTTTAAAAAAATCAGTTGTAAATCCTTCACGTTTTAATGGGAGCGTTTGTCACATTGAAATAATGGCCTAACACCTGCTTAGGGTTCACTAGAGGATGCTTCCAATAGAAAACCATGTCTTGGGAATGAAATAAATAAAAAAGTCGAAGGAGGAGCGATGCCTGCGGGTCTCCAATAAATAGATGAGCGCGGTTGTCATATTCAGTCTCTCTAGAGGACTCAGTTTGTATAAGCTCTGTGTCAAAGGCTTAAATAAACTTAAAAACTCTGTGCATTTTATCTTGCTTAAGGCTGAATTATTCCAAAGTGTTGTGTCCTTTTCTAGCAAATCACTTGCAATTAGTTTGTGTTATTTAAAAGAAGACATCCTGAGACGACCAAAAAGAGGACCACGACAGAACTTGGCGAGCCAGCCAGGAGGGTCCAGGGGCATTCCGGCAGCCTGGGACGGTCCAGCTCATCCCTCCAGACCGTAAATAACAGTGATCACGACTAAAAGGTAAGCAGAAACCTTTTATAACTTCTGCACGATCTGGAGGAGTGAGTCGGGATTTCCGCCCAAGTTGACAGGTGATATTTTTAATTGCCTCTTACGCAAAAGAACCTGGACTAAGAAAATTGATAAGAGACTTAAAAAAAGATAAGATTGAAAATTATCAAGCCTTGTAGATAAAATGCTCAGAAGGTGTGTGTGTTCCCGGGAAAAAGAATGTCTGTGTGAGTGAAAGGTCAGGAATGTTCATGAACTCTGGTGCGGAAAAGAGTGCATGGAGAACTAACCTGGATGCTTGGGGAATAATTGGTGTTGAAATTCGTTACTAACGTGCCGGCTGATAGCATGCGCTGTAGGGGTTAATTTAGGGGAGTATACTGACAAATAGATACAAGGTAATACAAGGTTATTTAAAGAGTTTAACAGAGACTGAAGTGAAATAAGTGAGAAAAAGAGTTTAACAGAGAATACGTGCAGAGAAAGCACAAGATAAGCGCCTGAGGGGGCGCAGTAGAAATACCATACGTGTTAAAGAGATTTAAAGAGAAAAGTGCAAAGTAGCACAGCTGACAGTAAGTAAAAGAGCTCAATAAAGGACGTCATTTTTTAAGAAAAGAGAAAAACTATAAAAAAAAAAAATGAATGAAGAGTTAGTGCAGAATACATGAGAATTAATGAAGCATTTGGTGCAGTAAGGCACCAAATACACGCTTGTGGGGCGTGGGAGAAGAATAAGTAATTAAGTACACAGTAATATGAGTTTTTTTTATAAGAAAAGAAAAAGAGTATTTTCAGTGCAAAGGCACATTAAGCTCACGAGGAGCTCAGTAAGTGAAAAAAGTAGAAGAAAGTGCAGAAAGGCACAGGATACGCACGCGAGGCGCGGTAAGGCATAGAAATAAATGAAATATTGTATGCTCAGAGAGGAGCTTGTGAAAAATAATATATTAAGCACAGGATACGCACGCGAGGCGCGGTAAGGCGTAGAAGTAAATGAAATATTGTACGCTCAAAGAGGGCTTGTTAAAAAATAATATATGAGTTGCTGGCAGCGCCAGAGAAGCTGTCTAACGTGAAGAAGAGATACATATTTAAACAGAACACATTGGTGTTAAGTGAATAAAAAGGTTGTTTAAAGCCGCGGAGTAAAGGGTGGCAGAAGTCTAGATAGAGATATATAGAAAGTTGTTTTAATAATTTTTGTGTATAAAGCTTTTGAAGATTGGTGTGTGGGAGAGCGGAGAGTAAGCGGGGAGTTGCAGGCAAAGCTGTGAGGGCTTGCAGGCTGGCTGACATACAAGATTAATGTAAAGCGTACGAGGAGGAGGAGACGTTTAGACCCAACAGAAGGACTTGGGAGGTGCATGACAGGCAGAGAGGAAAGTGTGAAACAGAGACAGTGAAGAAAAACACAGGAGAAGAGACTGCTATGTAAATACAGAGAAGGTAGATATTATTTCAAAGAAAGAAAACTAGAAGGAAAAATAGATAGTCGGGAGCAAAGACATTAGGAAGTGTTAGGGTTGTAAGAGGATTAAATAAATAAAGTTGGTTATAAATCAAAAGAGTTAAAGCTTAGATTATAGTGAAAAAGCTGACAGACTGATCAATGCTTGGGACAGTCGTTGATGGGAGACTTAAGTGATGATGAAATAATACTCCCAGAACATTACTTGACTGACGGAGACATCGTAACCCAGGGAATCAGGACACATTTTTGGCTGGAAAGGACCTTTTTTGACAGTGTAGGAGCAGAACATTGGCAGGACGAACGAGAGATCAATCAGAAATTATGGCAGATTACTAAGGTAATCAATCTGAAGCAAAAGAAAGAACAATTCCCTCTAATTAATTGGGAGCTGCTGATAAGACATCTGTGGCATCAGGGTTTAACCCCATGGCTGGAGCTGCTTTGTGCTGATCCTAATAAAGAAATTAGCATACCATTAAATCATTTAATAACACTGCCAACTGATCCAGGTGAAGAACTGTTTCCTAGGTTGACTCTGACTGTGGTCCCAAGGAAGGTTCGGTGGGAAACAGGTAAATTTTCATATTTAATTAAAGAAAAAGAAGAAGGGCATAACAGTTGGAAATTTAATCCTTTTAAGGGTTTAAAATACAAAACAGGTGTTACAGCCGGCAAGTTATTGGTCTGGATCAGGACAGCCCCTGAGGGACTACCAGAACACCATAGAAACATCTCACATAGTGTTTGTCAGGGTTACATGGGTAACTCTCAAGGTCAAGGTCGGGAAAGTACCCCGCTAGACTTAGTACTAAGAAAATATCCAGGAAAACGCATTAAGGCCAACCAATGTATGAGAAAGTGGCACAAAAGGTCACATGGGGGCAGGCAATGGCCTTTGGAGGGATCATTTGATCCGGTGATGTGTGAAGCAGTTGCAGTAGAAATACAGAAAAAAGAAATTAAAGATCAGCAGAAGAACGTGAACAACAACAAAAAACGCACTCAAGAAAAATAAGTTTTGGCCTTGTTCAAGCAGGAAGCGCAGAGGCTACAGCAGAAAAGAGAAAAATGACAGAGGAAAGATCCAAAGAGACTAAAGCCAGTGCACCGAGCTGGGAAGCAGAGCCACCCCCATATAAACGTCATGATATGGGAAAGACAGCTGGACAGTTTGTATTAGGCACTCATGAAGAGGACCAAGGCATGGATGTGGAGGGCAAATTCACACTGACACTAAAAGCTCGAGAGCCACAAGGAGACAGGTCCTCGATCTGTCAAATGGATCATACAAGGTCTCCAAGTCCAGAAGTAAGTGGTTTCCCATCACGACCAGTAGGGGGAGCCACATATAACAGTAACACTGAAGTAGACGAAGATAGAGAGAAAGACCTGAAGTCTCCACCTACGCCCCGAGGTCCGCTGAAAACCGTCCCCTCCCACCATAAGTCAGCCGACTGGACCTTCTCAGGCTATAGAGGTTCCAAAGAGTGGCACAAGAGCTTCTGTGACACACTGGATCTGGCCAGAAGAGATAATGAAGAACTAGCTGAGCAACTTCGGCTAGCGAAGGAAAGAATACAAAGACATAGGGACGCCGAGGAAAGAAGAATATTACAACAATCGACGCCCAATCAAGGGAATCACATTATAGAGCCACCCACCCGAAAGATTTCTGGTGAGATCATCATTGAGAGTGCAAAAGAGGCCCGACTCAGGCAAAGACAACAATGTGTAGCCAAAGACATAGCGGCTTTAGAACAGGATATAACCAACTGGATGGACCACCTGGAACCAGTCAGTCGCACTCGATCTGGAAGACAGTATGGAGCCCCCACAGAAGAAGAGGAGGATGAAGACCTCATATGCCCACTGGTGGTCAGGAATGGTCATCATGTGTATACCCCATGGAGCTGGACAGACATGGTGGGGCTGGCCAACAGGCTGCCAGACATCACCCAAGGAGCTGGGAGATGGATAACTGCCTTAGAAGAGGGCACTGCAGGGGTAACCTTGTCTTTAGGTGACATAAAAGCCTTGCTAATGCATGTAATGGGAAAACATGACACTGAAGAATTAGCAGGAAAGGTTGGACTAACACAGATGATGGGCACTAATCAACATGATGAAGTCCCCTTTAATCGCTATAGAAACTCCATGTGGGAAGGACTGAGAAGAAAGTACCCTGAGGTCTTGGATCCCTCTAAATTGGATGATGAGGAGTGGACACCTGAAGAGTGCCCAAAGACGTTCCTGCACTGATTCCAGAAGAGATGGGAGGAGGAAACAGGAAATGCATGGAACCATTCTCCAGCAACTGAAATCCTGTTTAAAATAACTGTAAAAAAGGCTCTACCAGATGAGGTTCAGAAAGCCCTAGATGGAGTCGTGGGACTATCGAAAATGAATTGGGCTTTATACTCTGAGCATATTTGTCACCATCTTGAAATCTACAAGAAAGAAAAACAAAAAGAAGAAGATGCAGCAAAATCCCTGATGAAAAAATTGGTGCAGATGCAGTTGGGAGAACTAACCAAAGGCAAGAAAGAAAAAACAAAGACCCAGGCACCAATGATGACCCCTGTTCCTTCTGAGCCGGCAAGCCTAGGCCTTACGGCAAACACTGCTGCCACCATACAGGCACCTGTGGTAACAGCCACACAGAGCCCCCAAGGAGCAGCAGGGAGCACTCCTACAGGAGAAGTCTCAGCACCAGTGGAGCATCACTATCACTACCATAGCACTGGCACACCCGGGAATGGACCCACCTACAGTCATGGGTGGAGAGGAGAGTCACAGAACTTTCAAGGTCCAAGAGGAGGGTGGCGAAGAGGATCTCGCCAACCTTCATTTGGAAGCAGATTCCAGAACTCAGCTCCCAGGAACAGTCAAGCGGGACCGCCTATGGGATCAACACCCCCAATAGGGGATCAACCCTCTAATGAGTGTTGGAGCTGTGGACAACCTGGACATCGAATGAGAAATTGTCAGGCCCGACCTTGGGTTGGACCCTCTGCCTATTGGCAAAAGGGGGGCCTAGAGAAGACAGAGGGGGAAACAGTGGCATTGGCTATTTCGATGATACCTAAGGAAGAGCCAACCGTCACTGTTAATATACAAAACAGAGATTTCCCTTTCATGGTGGATACAGGGGCAACATACTCTTGCATAGGGAAAATGGGCGCTCATCTCCCCCTCTCTGGGTCTGTAATTAAGACCATCGGCTTCTCTGGGAAAACTCAAATAATACCTTTTACACGCCCACTTCCTGTAACGATTGCAGGAAAAACAATTGAAGCACCCTGTTATACTCACAAAATACACCTGTGAATTTGCTGGAAGAGACATTTTATGTAAGCTACAAACCCAGATAGTGTGTACCCATCAAGGACTGCAAATACACTTTCCTGACGAAGCACTCACCAACATTATGGTGCTTATGGACATGGAAAACAAGGTCCGACCTGTGCAACCCATGGTATACTGGCTGAAGTTACAACCAGAAAATTCAAATCTTCAACTGGAATGGGAAAAATGGAAGCCCTGGGCAGAACAACACTATGAAGCAGTATACACACCTAGTTTACCTTTACATGTCACCCTGATGTTCGATGCCAAACAAGAACAAACTGACAATGCATGCTGCTGGGATGCATTGATGAATCAACGGCTGTTTCACATAACC